>NW_027673651.1:0-229055 GCF_964194415.1 Vipera berus
GGGGAAGGGGGTGCGCTGTGAATGGGCATCCCAGCTATATGTGACAATGTGTTGGTGCTAACATGTCTCCTTTACAACCTGCCCATTCCTTTTTTCTCCAGTTCTCTGTATTTGGACTTAACTATTTCATTTCTTCTGATTAATGCACTTTTCACTGTCCACAGTTAACAGCAAAGTGGGAAAGATTCAGAGTCCTCAAACCTCTGCTTAGTTGGTTTTCTTAAGGACCCCAAAACAGAGTTAAGGCAAGGCTTTTGGAATGCATTTGCCCAATTTCAGTCATGTACATTTATGTACCGATAGCTCTCAACTTGTGATCATAATTGGGGCCAGAATTTCCATTGCTAAACAACATGGTTAAGTCTTAAGTGAGTTGCACCCAATTTTACAACCTTTTCTGACATGGTTGTTAAACAAATCACTGCAGTTGTCAAGTGTTAGCTGCCACTTGGAGAATCTTTAGCCTCTAGTATAATGATGGACCCCTTCATGGATTACTGCCTTGTCGTGGCGAAGGGGCTTGCGTAATTCAATGAAGCTATGAGGTATGCCGTGCAGGGCCACCCAAGACGGACAGGTCATAGCTGAGAGTTCTGACAAAACCTGATCCACTGGAGAAGGAAATGGCAACCCACTCCAGTATCTTTGCCATGAAAACCCTATGGACAGTACCAAAAGGCAAAACGATATGACGCTGGAAGATGAGCCCCTCAGGTCGGAAGGCGTCCAATATGCTACTGGGGAAGAGCAGAGGGCTAGTACTAGTAGCGCCAGAAAGAATGAAGCGACTGGGCCAAAGCTGAAAGGACGCTCAGCTGTGGATGTGTCTGGTGGTGAAAGGAAAGTCCGATGCTGTAAAGATTTTTTCTCCATAGGAACCTGGAATGTAAGATCCATGAATCAAGGAAAGCTGGATGTGGTCAAACAAGAGATGACAAGACTGAACATCGACATCTTAGGTATCAGTGAACTAAAATGGACAGGAATGGGTGAATTTAATTCAGATGACCATCAGGTATACTACTGCGGGCAAGAATCCCTCAGAAGAAATGGAGTAGCCTTCATAGTCAATAAAAGAGTAGGAAAATCAATACTGGGATACAATCCTCAAAATGACAGAATGATCTCAGTTCGAATCCAAGGGAAACCATTCAATATCACAGTAGTCCAAGTCTATGCCCCAACCACCAGTGCTGAAGAGGATGAAATTGACCGGTTCTATGAAGCCCTACAGCACCTTATAGAAGTAACACCAAAAAATGATGTCCTTATCATCATGGGGGATTGGAATGCTAAAGTAGGAAGCCAAAAGATAACTGGAATAACAGGCAAGTTTGGCCTTGGAGTACAAAATGAAGCAGGGCACAGGCTGATAGAATTTTGTCAAGAGAATACGATGGTCATAGCAAACACTCTTTTCCAACAACCCAAGAGACGGCTCTACACATGGACATCACCAGACGGTCAACACAGAAATCAGATTGACTATATGCTCTGCAGCCAAAGATGGAGAAGCTCTATACAGTCGGTAAAAACAAGACCAGGAGCTGACTGTGGCTCAGACCATGAGCTTCTCCTTGCAAAGTTTAGGCTTAAACTGAAGAAAGTAGGGAAAAGCACTAGGCCACTCAGGTATGAATTAAATCATATCCCTGTTGAATATACAGTAGAGGTGACAAATAGATTTAAGGAATTAGATCTGATAGACAGAGTGCCTGAAGAACTATGGACAGAGGTTCGCGACATTGTACAACAGGTAGCAACCAAAACCATCCCAAAGAAAAAGAAATGCAAGAAAGCAAAATGGCTGTCTGAGGAAGCTTTGCAAATAGCTGAGGAAAGGAGGGAAGCGAAAGGCAAGGGAGAAAACATAGATATGCCCAATTGAATGCAGAATTCCAGAGAATAGCTAGAAGAGATAAGAATGCCTTCTTAAATGAACAGTGCAAAGAAATAGAAGAAAACAATAGAATAGGGAGGACCAGAGATCTTTTCAAGAAAATTGGAGAGATGAAGGGAACATTCCATGCAAAAATGGGCATGATAAAGGACCAAAATGGCAGGGACCTAACAGAGGCAGAAGAGATTAAGAAGAGGTGGCAAAATTACACAGAAGAACTATACAAGAATGAGCTTAACGTCCCAGATAATCACAATGAGGTGGTCACTGACCTCGAGCCAGACATCCTAGAATGTGAAGTGAAGTGGGCCTTAGAAAAGCTGAGCAACAACAAAGCTAGTGGAGGTGACAGTATTCCAGCTGAGCTATTCAAAATCTTAAAAGACGATGCAGTAAAAGTGCTACACTCAATTTGCCAGCAAATCTGGAAAACTCAACAGTGGCCACAGGATTGGAAAAGATCAGTTTACATTCCAATTCCAAAGAAAGGCAGTGCCAAAGAATGTTCAAACTATCGCACCATTGCACTCATTTCTCATGCTAGTAAAGTCATGCTTAAAATCCTACAAGCTAGACTTCAGCAGTATGTGGATCGAGAACTACCAGAAGTACAGGCAGGATTTCGAAGAGGCAGAGGAACTAGAGATCAAATTGCCAACATACGCTGGATCATGGAGAAAGCTAGGGAGTTCCAGAAAAACATCTACTTCTGCTTCATTGACTATGCTAAAGCCTTTGATTGTGTGGATCATAAAAAACTGTGGCAAGTTCTTAAAGAGATGGGAGTACCAGACCATCTTATTTGTCTCTTGAGAAACCTATATGCGGGTCAAGAAGCAACGGTTAGAACTGGACACAGAACCACTGATTGGTTCAAAATTGGGAAAGGAGTCCGGCAAGGCTGTATACTGTCGCCCTGCCTATTTAACTTATATGCAGAGCACATCATGAGAAAGGCAGGGCTAGATGAATCAAAAGTTGGAATTAAGATTGCTGGAAGAAATATCAACAACCTAAGATACGCAGATGATACCACTCTAATGGCAGAAAGTGAAGAAGAACTAAAGAGCCTCTTGTTGCGGGTGAAGAAGGAGAGTGCAAAACTTGGGTTGAAACTTAACATTAAGAAAACCAAGATCATGGCATCTGGCCCTCTCAATTCCTGGCAAATAGATGGGGAAGAAATGGAGGTAGTGACAGATTTTGTTTTCCTGGGCTCCAGGATCACTGCAGATGGGGACTGTAGCCAAGAAATTAAAAGACGCTTGCTCCTGGGAAGGAAAGCCATGGCAAATCTAGACAGCACACTAAAAAGCAGAGACATCACCCTGTCAACAAAAGTGCGTATAGTCAAGGCTATGGTCTTCCCAGTTGCAATGTATGGCAGTGAAAGTTGGACCATAAGAAAGGCTGAGCGCCAAAGAATTGAGGCCTTTGAATTATGGTGCTGGAGAAGACTCCTGCGAGTCCCTTGGACTGCAAGGCGATCAAACCGGTCAGTCCTAGAGGAGATCAATCCTGACTGCTCTTTAGAAGGCCAGATCCTGAAGCTAAAACTCAAATACTTTGGCCACCTAATGAGAAGGAAGGACTCACTGGAGAAGAGCCTAATGCTGGGAAAGATCGAGGGCAATAGAAGAAGGGGACGACAGAGAATGAGGTGGCTGGATGGAGTCACTGAAGCAGTAGGCGTGAGCTTAAATGGACTCCAGAAGATGGTAGAAGACAGGAAGGCCTGGAGGAATGTTGTCCATAGGGTCGCGATGAGTCGGACACGACTTCGCAGCTAACAACAACAATAATGATGGAGAATCTATGACACACATGTCAAAGATAACACATTACAATGTTTTGGGTGACAGGCCAGCATTTACCAATGCCCTCCAACAACTATTCTCTAAAACATGCCCTTTTCTTGCATTTTTTGGGGGGGAGGCTGCACAAGCTGTGGGAGTATGGGGTGTGCTCTTGCATCACCCTCTGGAAGTCACACTAGAACAGGTTGTGGTTTTGTGCGCTTTTCAGACACTGCAGAGAATGAAGGTTTCATATAAGCCAGAGTAGTCTCGGGTAGGTCACAGAGGCCTGTCAACAGAAACCGCCTGAAAGTAAGCAGCACATGGCAGATCCTGGGGAGTACTCTCTCTGTGTGTAGCATTTGGTGGAGTAGCATTTTGGAGTGTTAATAATGGTGCTAGGGCTGAAGTTGAGACCCAGGCCTTTACTTCAGGTCCAGTCAATGCCATTGTTCAGGGTGGCCTAGATAAGGAAACAGAGAATAGTTTCTCTTTTGTTCAAGTGTGTGTGTGTGTGTGTGTGTGTGTGTGTGTGTGTGAGAGAGAGAGAGAGAGAGAGAGAGAGAGAGAGAGAGAGAGAGAGAGAGAGAGAGAAGGCAGCAGAGCTGAGTTAGGCATTTTCCAAATTTTTGACATGCAAATCCAAAAAGTTCACCATCACTGCTCTAGTACAGTTTTTTCAACCAAGTGCCCCCCAGATATGCTGGAAGATGTAAATATATAATGCCATGGTGAGACCACACTTAGAATATTGCATCCAGTTTTGGGTGCCATGATAAAAAAGGATGTTGAAACTCTAGAAAGAGTGCAGAGAAGAGCAACAATGATGATTAGGGGACTGGAGGATAAAACATATAAAGAACAGTTGCAGGAACTGGGTACATCTACTTTAATGAAAAGAAGGACTAGGAGGGACATCATAGCAGAGTTCCACTATCTAAAAGGGCTACCACAAAGTAGAGTGGGTCAACCTATTCTCCAAAACACCTGAAGTCAATGGAAACTAATCAAGGAGAGAAGCAACCTAGAACTAAGGAGAAATTTCCTGACAGTTAGAACAATTAATCAGTGGAACAGCTTGCCTTTAGAAGTTGTGGGTGGTCCAACACTGGAGGTTTTTAAGAAGAGGTTGGACAACTACTTGTCTGAAATGGTATAGGGTCTCCTGCTTGAGCAGGGGGTTGGACTAGAAGACCTCCAAGGTCTCTTCCAACTCTGTTATTCTGTTAAAAGCTGGGTTGGCTGGAATTTGCAGAGATCTGCTTTTTTTCCCCTTTGGATGACATCACAGAGAAGGAAGAGTTGTATGGCTAGTAGCTTAGGCAGAGATTAGACTTCATTTCAAGGACAGGAAGGGCTTTAACTCATGGCATGTTTTTATTATATTCTTGATTGAACAAGAGATCTGGTTAATATTGCTCAAGATGTCTGCCATTTCCACTACCACCAATTTCGTGTACATTGAATTTGGAACATGATTAGGATAAAAGATGAGGGGGCAAGCACAGTCATTGAAAGAAAACAGATACCACCAGATAGTTCACAAGGTCTAATTTATTATGTCCCATGACATAAACATCTGCTTAAAATAACGTTCTACCATGGAGAGAATTAAAACAAGAGGAATTAAAATTTGACTTTGTCTGCAATAGCTATATGTTTGTCAGCTGGAAATTTAATACACCAGGCAAATATTATCCCTTGTAATTGCTGGCTGGGATATGATTTTGAGGGGCCAGTGGGAAGAAAAACAATTGCTATAGTTTTTGTTTCCAGATTTTGAAGCATGGTTAGCATTTCAAAAGTTTATACTCCATCGATTTCAATGGGATACGTTGGTGTAAAGTTACTCAATGGGAATATTGTTGGCTTCACTCAGAACCTGAAAACAGTTGTTTAGTTTGCCATATGCTTATAAAACTCTAGGTGAGGGAAAATTGAGGAATTTGGGCTTTTGTTTCCATATATAAAAGAAAATGCAAAATTTTGCTTGTGACTTACAACCATTCGCTTAATGGCCATTCAAACTTACAATGGCACTGGAAAAAGTGACATATGACCATTTTTCACACTTACGACTGTTGCTCCATTGAGAGGCTAAGTCAATGAGGAACCCAGATTTACTTAACAGTTGTGGCAAGGAAAGATGTAAAATGGGTCAAAACTAATTTAATAACTGTCTTGCTTAGCAAGTGAAATTTTGAGCTCAATTGTGGCTGTAAGTTGAGGACTACCTGTAGACAGTGGTGGGATTCAGCTGGTTTGCACCAGTTTGGTAGAACTGGTAGTTAAATTTTGTTGAGTTCGGAGAACCGGCTGAACCAACACTGCTTCTGGAAGTCCATTCTAGGCCTCAGAGGCCTAGAGGAGGTCTCTCAGGCCTAAAACGGCCCATAGGAAGTATTTATTTATTTATTTATTTTATTACATTTATATACCGCCCTTTCCCGAAGGACTCAGGGTGGTTTACAGGGTAATTAAAAAACCAAGATACAAAAGTTAAAAACAAATTTAAAAAAAATTATATGCATGGATGTCACTTCCGGAAGTCCATTCTAGGCCTTGGAGGCCCAGGCCTGAATCCACACACAGAACCAGATGTTCAGGTATTTAAATCCTACCACTGCCTGTAGGGACTGTTGCTCTGTTGCCAACCCAGGAAACTTTTTCATTTACAGCTATACAACAAATATCCAAGAGCTACATTAAATGTCTTACATTGTTCTAGAACTGTGTCAAAGCAGGAGGAGCTGTTAACTCTCCCATTCTTCTCTTGCCCTCAATCTTTCCCAGCATTAGGCTCTTCTCCAGTGAGTCCTTCCTTCTCATTAGGTGGCCAAAGTATTTGAGTTTCAACTTCAGGATCTGGCCTTCTAAAGAGCAGTCAGGGTTGATCTCCTCTAGGACTGACCGGTTTGAACGCCTTGCAGTCCAAGGGACTCACAGGAGTCTTCTCCAGCACCAGAGTTCAAAGGCCTCAATTCTTTGGTGCTCAGCCTTTCTTATGGTCCAACTTTCACAGCCATACATTGCAACTGGGAAAACCATAGCCTTGACTATACACACTTTTGTTGGCAGGGTAATGTCTCTGCTTTTTAGTATGCTGTCTAGATTTGTCATAGCTTTCTTCCCCAGGAGCAAGCATCTTTTAATTTCTGGGGTGCAGTCCCCATCTGCGGTGATCTTGGAGCCCAGGAAAATAAAATCTGTCACTACCTCCATTTCTTCCCCATCTATTTGCCAGGAATTGAGAGGGCTGGATGCCATGATCTTAGTTTTCTTAATGTTGAGTTTCAAGTACACTTTTGCACTCTCCTTCTTCACCTGCATCAAGAGGCTCTTTAGTTCCTTTTCACTTTCTGCCATTAGAGTGGTATCATCTGCATATCTTAGGTTGTTGATATTTCTCCCGGCAATCTTAATTCCAACTTTTGATTCATCTAGCCCTGCCTTTCTCATGATGTGCTCTGCATATAGGTTAAATAGGCAGGGTGACAGTATACAGCCTTGCCGAACTCCTTTCCCAATTTTGAACCAATCAGTGGTTTCGTGTCCAGTTCTCACTGTTGCTTTTTGACCCACCTATAGGTTTCTCAAGAGACAAATAAGATGGTCTGGTACTCCCATCTCTTTAAGAACTTGCCACAGTTTGTTGTGATCCACACAATCAAAGGCTTTAGCATAGTCAATGAAGCAGAAGTAGATGTTTTTCTGGAACTCCCTAACTTTCTCCATGATCCAGCGTATGTTGGCAATTTGATCTCTAGTTCCTCTGCCTCTTCGAAATCCTGCCTGTATTTCTGGTAGTTCTCGATCCACATACTGTTGGAGTCTAGCTTGTAGGATTTTAAGCATAACGTTTTCCATTGGTTTTGTTATGGTGTTTGCACAACACATTAACAACCTTATCCCTTGCCCCAGTGAAGGTTATCAGGTGAACAGGGTATATTAGTTCAGACTGGTCTGGACCTCTATAAAATTCTGAATATTGGGATCCAGATTTAACTCTTTATTTCTTGTATCAGTAACTCCCTTTTTAAGACCCTATAATCCCTTAATTTGGGGTAGAGTTGGGGCAACTGGATAGATCTCAACATTTACTGGCTGAATGCCCTTCCTGATGCCACATGAAGTTTGCAGCAGATATTTTTTTCTTTGCATCTGCTGCTACCTAGGATTGAACTATCAACCTTCTGAGTGGGAGGCCAGAGTCTTCACCACAAGGCCACCATGCTGCTCATTTGTTGTATCACTAAAACTTTCATAAATGGCAACACTGATAGTTTTAGCTGTAGTAACCAGTGCATCAACTAATTGGACTAATAGAAACTCTCCATAGAATCTTTCCAAATTGGATGAATGACTTTAATAAAAAATAGAATTTTTTTATTGTATCATCCTCTATATGGAGGATGGAACCTGAACTAGTGATGAGTGCCCATGAAAAGATGCTGGAGGTGGCTAAATTGTGATAAATAGTTCATTAAAATTGCCAAAGTGGAGAAACACTGCTCTAAAAGGGTTAAAGAATACTGGTCTTTGGAGAGGTAGAGCCTTTGTGCTCTGAATTGTTCTACTCTTGAAATAGGTATTTGGTCCCACAGAGCAGAGATTCCTGTATATGTTTGTATGAAAATGCCCAATTCCCTTTTCAAGCTATCTAAATTAAAGAGCAACTATTGGCAATTGTGGCACTGAGTTTCTGTGTTTGTAAAAGTTGAGACATTTCCCCACAGGTTGCCAGGGGTTACTTTTCATTATGGGAGAAGAGGGCTAATTACAAATAAAAATAAATCTCTTGGCCACACACTAATCTACGGGTGTGCACAACTTTTCCTGAGTTGAAGAATGCCTTTGTTTTACTAATAAGCTTACCACATCTAGGTCTGCAATATCCAGACTAGAAATATGAACTGCTAGAGATACAGAAAACCCCTGTTGGCCCTCTGTACTTTTTCATTAAACATGACATTCAAAAACATAATAGCCTTGGTCAGTCAAAAACAAAAAAAAAATGACTTTTATTTCATTTACATTGAAATGCAATCAAAGTTAAATACATTTAACATGACTGTTTGCAAGCCATGTCTTTAATAGTTCCCCCTTTCTGTAATAATTGCTTTTATGATTTGGTAACTATAGTGGGAGGTCTCTAAAGTTGACAGTTATAGCTTTTGAGCTGCATGTATCCCCAGAAGCTCCAATTGTAAGCTGGGAATACTTCAGTGCATTGTTACCTTGGAAAAAAGTAGAACATTTTCCCGATTATGATGCCATTGAAATAAGTAGCAGCTTCTCCCCTTGACTGGATCTGAAGGAACATCATAATAAAACCACGGCGTTTTCTCTGCATTGTTCAAAATGCATTGTTTGTTTGTTTGTTGATCTGTTTCAATGGGAAAAAGACATTTGCAGATGTAATCTTCCCTGGATGACCTGAAATTTTTAAGCAGAAACAATCTCTTTTGGAAGCTGATGAAGGAGAGAGTTCCACTGCAGCAGCTGTTTGAGAGTTTGGTCCAAAGAAAAACCATTACAGTTTGCTCCAGTTAAGAGATTATCAAACTTTCAGGTATGGCCTCTGGGAATCCTCAAGGATTCTTCTTTCGGATGCAGCAGAAGGTCAAAGGGACAAGGGAGATTAACTTAAACTTTGCATGTATTTTGCCTTTGGAAGGTTCAGTTACTTCAGCTGCTTTCGCGAGCCTGCTCTTTTTCTTCTCCGAAGTTGAGTTAATCTTCAGCTATAATTTGATGCTACACTGTTCCCATCATTGACTGTGTTCGTGTATTTATCTTAAATTAATTAATACATTACCTGGTCTGTACAACAGATGGAATAATCAATGAACCAAAACAGGCTGACTTCACACAATGCAACAAGCCAGAAAAACCTAATGTAGCTTACCCCTAACTCAGGTGAACATATTGCGAACATATTTTTATCTGGGTTTTTTTTTAATGTATGTAGCAACCATTTTCCGAGGACTTGTGCTGCTGTGTGACTTCTCAAATCTTTGGTATATAGCATAAGTTTTCATCCTGCCCATTCTCAAACGATTCAAGAGTCAGTTGTCGAGATGGGATGCCATACAAATTGAATGAATAGATAGATAGACCGACAGACAGACCGACTGATTGACTGTGATGGATTAACAATATGTCAGAGCCTGATTCAGTTAACAGTGTATCATTCATTGTGCAATCATAAAGCAGCTAGGTTAATTCCTTGTGACTGAGAATGCATTGCCTTTTTAGTTGACTTAAAATGCTTTTGACAATTTCATTGTGTCATCAGATTTACACACATCACATAGTAGAATTACATAGGGTATTATAGACTCCCGGTTTTATTGAATTATTGTAACATTTTTTTGCAGCAAAGCAAGACAGGGGTCTAGTAACACCCTGAAGACTAAGATATTTATTATTAATGTCATTTCATGGATTATATTCTAGGTTATACCTCTGGCTTCATAGAATCCTAGGGATCCAATTTCAAGTCTCCTGGGCAAATGATTTTCAAGCCTCCATTGAACATAATTTAGAAAAGCCAACTATCTTAACTGAGCACACTGTCAAATACCTCTTATTATTATAAATGTTATAAAGGTTAATATTATAAATCCTTGTCTGAGAGTGCTTCAATACTGGTTTTATTCTTGCTTGGGGATGGATTCATGTGACAAATCCACCTGTTATCAGAAATGATGCAAAATCTGCTGTGTTGGGAACATGAAGGACCAACAGCAAAGCAGAAATTTTAAACTGAGTGGTCATTCCAGATATCTGGATGGGTGTTTGTATTGTCACCATGATATAAAAAGGATGTTGAGACACTAGAAAGAAGAGTACAGAGAAGAGCAATAAAGATGAGTAGAGGACTGGAGGCTAAACCATATGAAGAATGGCTGCAGGAATTGGGTATGTCCAGTTTAATGAAGAGAAGGGTGAGGGGTGACATGATAGCAGTGTTCCAATATCTCAGGGGCTGCCACAAAGAAGAGGGAGTCAAGCTATTCTCCAAAGCACCTGAAAGCAGGACAAGAAGCAATGGATGGAAACTAGTCAAGGAGAGAAGCAACCTAGAACTAAGGAGAAACATCCTGACAGTTAGAACAATTAGCCAGTGGAACAACCTGCCTCCAGAAGCGGTGAATGCTCCAACACTGGATGTTTTTAAGAAGAGACTGGACAGCCATTTGTCTGAAATGGTATAGGGTTTCCTGCCTTAGCAGGGGGTTGGACTAGATGACCTCCAAGGTACCTTCCATCTTCTTCTTCTTCTTCTTCTTCTTCTTCTTCTTCTTCTTCTTCTTCTTCTTCTTCTTCTTCTTCTTCTTCTTCTTCTTCTTCTTCTTCTTCTTCTTCTTCTTCTTCTTCTTCTTCTTCTTCTTCTTATTCTTATTCTTCTTATTCTTCTTCTTCTTCTTCTTCTTCTTCTTCTTCAGAGGGGGTCAACCTATTCTCCAAAGCACCTGAAGGAACAACAAGAAGCAATGGATGGAAACTAATCAAGGAGAGAAGCAACCTAGAACT
Organism: Vipera berus; assembly: GCF_964194415.1. Lineage (NCBI taxonomy): Eukaryota > Metazoa > Chordata > Lepidosauria > Squamata > Viperidae > Vipera > Vipera berus. The sequence continues at coordinate 11,236 of NW_027673651.1, forward strand.
AAGGAGAAGTTTCCTGATAGTCAGAACAATAAAGCAGTGGAATAGCTTGCCTTGAGAAGTTGTGGGTTCTCCATCACATGAGGTTTTCAACAAGAGACTGGACAGCCATTTGTCCAGAATGATATAGGGTCTCCTGCCTAAGCCAGAGGTTGGATCAGGAGACTTCCAAGGTCCCTTCTAACTCTGTTATTCTATTTCTTACACATATACTTGCTTTCTCACATAGGCACTGAAAACTGAGATGGGCAATATTTCAGATGTTCAATTCCTTGCTATTTTCAAAAGAGAACAGAAGTATTCTATGTAAGAGAACTAAGAATGGCCCTTCCTTTCCTTTTTGATGGCTAAAATAAAATGCATTTAAAAATGAGAAAGGATTTGTATTCCAGAAAGCAATTTGTTCATCAAAGATCTGGAAAAGAATTAGACTTCTGATATTTAATATTTAGACAGCTATGTAAGACAACTCTGTTTATTTATGCCTAACTTCTTTTAACATTACATCAGTTGTGATTGGGAAAGGGGAGCCATCAGGACTGATGTAATGCTGGCTTCAATTTTGTACCTTACACCAAGCCAGACCATTGATCCATAGGGGTTACAATGTATGAATTAACCTATCTTGGTTGGTTGGCTAGATTGGAAAATTGCAACTTTAAATGCATTTGGAGAATATCAGATTGGGCAAGGCAGGTCTGCGTGGATGGGTAGCATCTCTTTAGCACCTTAGGTAGATCCCCCCCCCTCTTTAGCAGAAACACAAGATTGAACCTGAGCCTTGTGTATCAAAAAAAATAATCTGTATTTTCATGATATACAGTACTAGTCTTGATTAAAATAGGAATATAGTGCAAACCCATCAATTGTCATAGCATGTTGTGTGAACTAGGACCATTGTATTAAGCCATAATGCTGTTTATTTTTTTCAGGGTATAACACATTAAAAAAACAGAGTAGTTATGTTTTATTAATTTGGATTTAGGATGTATTGTGTTTTATGAACCCTGCTAATAGTTCCTCTGTCATTGAATGTGTAGCTCCTTCTCTATTAATACTGATATTTCCAACATTAACCAGTGGCAGTTAATCTCCAACAAGATTCTGGAATGGAGTTTTCCCTGGCTCTACCTGAAAGTATGGGAGCAAGGTTAAACCTGAAGGCATCTTGCATGTATAACATGTCATGTACTGCTGCACTTCATCATATGTTGCAAGCAGTTTCTTTCACCTTGGTGGGGGTGGGGATAAGGGGCTGTTTTCCCGTTCTACATTAGAGAAAATGGTGAAAATACAAACACTGGAATGTTTGTGGTGAAAGGGAAGAGATAGAATCCAGAGCAAATTACAACATGTCTCTTACAAGAGTTGTTCTTTCATTGGGGTCACTGATTTCAGAGTTTCCTGTTTGAAAGTTGAGCAATAACATCAGGATTGTAATTTATCTTAGTCACTCTGTTCTGTGCCCCTGCTCCCACCTCAACCCCCATTTGCCAAAATCTGCTCCACAACTGTTTTCCACTTGGATATACTTTTCCCCTCCTTGAAAAGTGTGCATTCTGTCTGTACTTTGAAGTAATTGTTAATCATTGCAAGACGCTCTCCTTCACATAGATAAGCACGAAGCACTGAAGTAATTCTCATTCTGCCATTAAAAAGGTAAAAAAAAATACAGAAAAGGAAAATTGCTGGCTGAAACATCAGTGAACTTTAAATCAAGCCACAGGTGGTTTGTCCTGTGGACCATCTTTCTTTCTATTCCTTTAAAATGGACTCTGCTCCTACATTTTTTTGGGGGGTGGGTGGGTGGTGAATTGACCATTCTGTTTTTAATTTGCTGTCTGCTTTATAGTTATTAAACAGCTTAAGCTGCCTGCTTTCCTGTGTTTGCACATCACTTTAAGCCCCCCAAAATGTGCTCTAACAAAGACGAATGTGAATAAATTGAGCACTGTGTACCCACTTTGTGTTAGAAGATAAACTACAGTAACCCAGAAGGGGGTCTAGATTCAGGAATATGGCAAGACAGGTTTTGTAAGGTAATAATTGATTTTGAATAAACATTTGGGAGGAAGAATTTGTTACTATAAAACTTAAAGGTAATCTTTACATATCATTATTACCAAAGTTAGTTAAAAACTAGTGGAGTGGATGCAGTCATTTACATGCTAAATCATCGTGCAAATGACATAATTCCCACCAGTTGTGGAATGGCGTCATTGTATGCATGTTGTCCCTTGCCTTCTCACCCCTTCCCCATGAATTTCCATAGTAGCTTTTCTGTTTAATATGATGTACTTTTGTTTGATTAGTTATGATTCAGTATGTTGTGCTGACTGAAAATGAATAAAAGAAATAAACAGGTTAAATATGTGTGTTAACACAGCCAAACACTGCCAAGTATTATCTCCCTTGGGTGCACTTTTTTTTTTAAAAAAAACCAACCAACCCAACCCTCTGTTTTTCAGGAAGAGGAATGAGTTGGGTTCACACATTGCTCTAAGTAAGCTAATAATGTGGTCTATATAATTTTGGCTTGGTAAGTATATATAAATCCCTGCATTGTGGTCTGTACATCATGGTTTATTGCTTACTTCATTGTGCAAATTACCCTAAAACTACAGGTGGTTGTCTTCCTTCCTTCCTTCCTTCCTTCCTTCCTTCCTTCCTTCCTTCCTTCCTTCCTTCCTTCCTTCCTTCCTTCCTTCCTTCCTTCCTTCCTTCCATTCTAATCTACAGGAACATTGAAAGTACAGTTCTTCTATGACAATTTCAGTGAATAGAATAGCAGAGGACGTGTGGTTTGGCAATATGCTATGTTTCTCTTGTAGCACAAAAATGAGGAAAGGTTCTATTTTGATCCCTGGGAAACACACTGTGGGAATGAGCAAGTACACTAATCCATATTCAGGCAATCATTAGAGGGCAGCAAAGGTTAGGCATTTCAGGACCTCCTTCTTGCTCCCTAGTGGTCTTCCACATTTTTGCAGCCTAGATTTGATACTTCTCACCCATACCCATTTTCCTGTTCTTTCTTATGCAATATACATACAGGTGGTCTTTGATTTACAATCATAGTAGCTGCTATTATTGTCATAAGTCATGACTGTTGTAAATTGAGTGACAGGTGTAAATAGGTGACAGGCTCAGTTTTACAACTGTTTTTGTAGTGGTCATTAAGCATACACCACAATCATTTACTTGAACTCCATGATCGTTAAATGAACCAATGACTCACTATAGGCCAGTTTGAAGTAGATGCCAATTTTTGGCAAAACTGTTGCAAAATGTGGGCACTGCAAATGGGCATAAATATACACCAGTTTCTGAGCGTCCAAAGTGCAGTCATGTGACCCCAGTGGGAGGCAGCCTGTACTACCTGTAATTTTTTTACTCATTTGTTTAATTGGGTTCTCTATATCTAGTTTTAGGACTTGTATAGAAAAGTTTTAGGTTATATTTATGCAGAAATATTGAAAATCCAAAATGGATTTTGGATCTTTCATCATCACTGTATATATTTTCATACAGACTGATTGGAATACCCAATCTAAAGTTTTATATGAAATTCAAACTCGTAATAGTAATTTGCTTAAATAACCTCTTGTTAGACTTCCCCAGAGTGGTGCTTTCAAACTATGTTATGGCTACAATTCCCTAACTTTCCAATCACGAATGCCCAGGCAGGTTGAAAATTTGTCTCCCTAACATAATTGGAAGACCATTGAACTACATCAACCTTTTTTCTTAGAAGCACAAAGGTGACTTTTTCTCCTCCTCTAAAAATTCAACCATCACATTTTACACTTTTGTAATTTTCCGCTTATATATTTTGGCTTTAGACCAGAACTTGAAAATGGGTACTCATATGGTTTTGATAAAACCCCCTGAACTCAGACAATACATCTTAACTTTGTCTTCCTGTAAGATTGGAAGGTGATATCAAATAAGTAATATTTTATCGGTAGCAGATAGATATCTGGAAAAGATATGGCTGTGAATCTCCATAAGACAGAAAGGGATTGTAGGCACAATAGTTTACAGGACAAGCCTGCAGATCTTTCAAAAACAGAGAAATAAAACAGAAATAAAGGAAAAGCAAAGAAAGTCCATTTGCCTTTTGAAAAAGCTCCTTTGAGATAGCTGTGACCTGGATGACCGAACATCTCCATAGACATTTGAAATATAAACAGTTTAGATTGAGAAGGTCCAGCTTTTATTAATTAAGAGGTCACCCAATGTATCTAGATTCAAGATAGAAGAAAGATATGAAGCAATGAAAGATGGAACATTTTAACATCCATGGGGAACAGGTGTGCGGATATTTTCCCCTTATTTGAAACTGTTATTGAAAAACCAACAAGTCCCAGACAGCGTTTGGCTGAAGCCTGTATATCTTAAGTTTGCAGAAATATTAGCCTGGTGGGAGAGGTCCAGGGATCTGAACTGACAGCAGTGTGAAAGCAAGAAAGGAAATAAATCAGCTGCCAGAGAGATGGAAGGCCTCTCTAGGTTATTAAACAAAACAAAAAAATAACAATGAGAAAACGAAGGATTCTTCTTCGTTAGTGTTGATACAGGAGTAGTAGCATATATTTTTTTACTTTAATATAATTGGTCATGGGAAAGGTACAGGATAAAATAAGAACTGTTTTGCTGGATTGATTCATATTGCTTTTTTTCATCTAAATTTCCAGTTGAGCCCAGTATTTTGTTTCTACAAGTCGGCAAGATAATCTTTCAGTTTGAAAAAGTTCATCATGTTTGTTTAATAAAACCTTCCTGACTTGTGCCCTCCAGATGTCTGGGATTCTAGTCATTAGGTTACTCAGCCAGTAAGAAGAACTTTTTTTCCCCACATCTTTCTTTTTCTTAAAAATAACATAACCCAAAGCAACTTACACTGACAAGCTATAGCACAATAAAAACAACAATACTAACCTCAGATTAGTTTTAATACTTGCAGTCCAAGGCTAAAGAATTTGGTGATTAGCAGAATGTCAAAGGTTAAGCTATAGTACTTCTGTGTAACTATGTACAAAATGGAGCCAAGGCAAGGATGCTGCTTTCTCAAAACTCACAGTTTGATCAGGCATAGCAAAGAATAAAAAGATAGAGACAAGCCTTCTCTGAGAAGGACAATCTATGGTGTGGACTCAAGTGGTATCTAGTCTAGAGAAAAGAAGGACTAGGAGTGACATGATAGCAATTAATCCAGTATTTGAGGGGCTGCCACAGGGGTCAACTTATTTTCCAAAGCACCAGAAGGCAAGACCAGAAATAATAGATGGAAACTAATCAAGGAGAAGCAACCTGAAATTAAGGAGAAATTTCTAACAGTGAGGACAATTAACCAGTAGAACAGCTTGCCTTCAGAAGTTGTGGGTGCTTCATCACTGGAGGTTTTTAAGAAGAGACTGGACAGCCACTTATCTGAAATGATATAGAGTCTCCTGCTTGATCAGGGGGTTGGACTAGAAGACCTTCAAGGTCCCTTCCAGCTCTATTGTGATTGACGTTTAGTGAGACAATGGGATTTGCCCTGTTCACCACCCTGAGTCCTTCGGGAGAAGGGCGGTACAAATAAAATAATAATAATAATAATAATAATAATAATAATAATAATAATAATAATAATAATAATAATAATAATAATAATAATAAAAAATCCATTTGATGATTAAAAGTCTGTTTATTGGATTTTTACAAAATTTGGTTTTTAATAAAGTGAGAGCTGTAGAGCTGTACAATATTTTTTTTTCTGGAGTCAAGTGAAAGGATGTAAGGAGAGGCTGGGGTTCCTTTGTCACACAGCTGGATGTCCATCTCTCTGAATTACAGGTAGCTCTTGTTTAGTAAGAGCTTTGTTTAGTGATCGTTATGGCTGTTACAACAGTGATGAAAATGTAACTTAATGACCAGTCCTCACATTTATGATATTAGCAAGTCTATAAAACAGAGGAAGACTGAGTTAAAATCTTAACATTATGATCTTTCATTTAGCAATTACTTCACTTAATGACCATGTTACCTGTTCCAGCTGTGGTTGCTAGTTAAGGACTACCTGTATAAGACTTCTGCACTGAGCAGAATGCTATATGCAAAGGTCCCTTTTAATATATCACACTCCAGGTAACAATGTGGCATGTTGAATATGTGTTATGTGTTCTTTGAACACAAGAGACATTAAGTTTGTAGGTGAGCACGTTGTTTGAACCCAACAGTTTTTGCAATAAAATGTAATTAAGCAAACAGTGTAAGACACAGTGAACCTAGCTCTCTCTTTGGCTTGCTTTTTGCTTTACATCAGGGGTGTCCAGTCCTAGCAACTTTAGGACTTTAAGACTTTTGGACTTCAACTCTCAGTTTCCCCATGTTGCCTGGGGAATTCTGGGAATTGACATCTACAGGTCTTAAAGTTGCCAAGGTTGGACACTCTTGCTTGTACACTGTATGAATCAGTCAATTGCTCAACTCTCCATGATTTATGTGAAATTGTATAATTTCCAATATGTTGTCTATGACACTAAAGTGCTGAGTTTCAAAGAAATAAATGTGGTTTTTTTTCCCCAGCAAGAGGGCAGTTGTAGCAAAATAAGCTAGCCTGAGAGATTTCTGCAGATTTCCTTGGGAGATGGAGGAAAGGCCAGCTCATCTGGCTCCACTTAGAATGAAATTTGCTCAAAGTCAGAAGTTCAGGGGATGAAATTGTGCTCAGAGACCTTTCAGCTGGATCCCTGGATTGTATCCACACTCTGATAGTAAACTGGAACTGCTGCATTAAGAGGATTGGGGGCGGGATGGGAAGGGTAGACTGGTGAAGCAGAATCTCCTCCTTTTACCAATGCTTGCAACTGTGAAATTGCAAATCTACAGAACTGGCCATTACATTAAATTCAAATGTTTACACATTCAGAGGTGCTTACCGATCCTGTAAGGAGCTGGACATTGTATTAGATCAAGAAGAGACACGTATGCAGGTAGTCCTCGACTTGTGACCATATTTGAGCCCAAAATTTCTGTTGCTAAGTGAGGCAGCTGTTAAGTGAGTTTTGCCCCATTTTACGACCTTTCTTGCCACAGTTGTTAAGTGAATCACTTCAGTTGTTAATAGCATGGCTGTTAAGTGAATCTGGCTTCCCCATTGACTTTGCTTGTCAGAAGGTCGCAAAAGGGAATCACGTGATCCTGGGACACTGCAACCATCATAAATATGAATCAGTTGCCAAGGGTCCAAATTTTGATCACATGACCATGGGGATTCTGCAGTGATTATAAGTCAAAAAATGGTCATAGGTCACTTTTTTCAATGCCCTAGTAACCTTGAACAGTCATTAAATGAATGGTTGTAAGTCAAGGACTACCTGTAAATTATTTGTTCTGAAGACAGGGTAAAAAACAATGATGACAAGAAAGTAGATCTTTTACTAGAGTGGTTTATGAGAACCTGGATCACTTGCTGTTGAGATCCTGTGATCATGGATTCCTGTAGTAGGTAGAGTTGAATTAGATGATCTCAAAAGTCATTTCCCACATTTCCATTCTTGGATTCAATGAACTCCCATTGCTTTCCAAACTAGATATATTGGGAAAATAGCAAAATGAGAGTGTACAAATGATGTATGCCAGGAAAATATGCTTTTGACAATAACTGCTATTTGTTTTTTTCCAGGACTTAAAAATAATTACAAATTTGACAGAATGCTTTTAATGGCAGAGTGACCTGGTTTAAATGTAGATTGATTCACTCAACCCTCCCTGATTATTCTTCAAATTTGCAGAAGTTAAAATAGGCTGGCCCTTGAAAGTGCCCCCGCTCCATGGAGGAAGGGTTGGGACAGAAATATACCGGTATGAAATGTATACATCTTTTAGCATTCTTCTCTCTTCTTTCCTTATCCTGAAACATCTTCTCTTGATTCAGTCCTTCACAGGTCATTCGGTTTCACTTAAATGAAGTTTCATTCATTGCCATTAATGTAAGTCAAGGATTAAAATAGTTGCCCTGAAGCAGGTGGAATTCTGTTCTCAAGTCAAAACGTACTACTTTGGCACTTGTTCCACAGCGGTTTTCGGAATCCAGGATTCCTTTTTCTTTTAAGGAAATATTTCTGAAACATAAAACTCTCTTTTTAGCCAACTTTATATATTTTGCCAAGTGTACATTGTATGGGATGTACTTTTTTTTTTGGCTATCTCTGTCCAGGATACATTTCCTTCCAGGTTTATGCAATCCAGCGAGGGAAAATGTTTTAGCTATAAAAATATATTTAAAAGCTACTTTTTAGCCAAACTAGACTTTTCAAGGGGATATTTAAAATAAGAAATAAAACACATTAAGCAGGAAGACACATTGTAGTCCCTGCTATTAGTAGAGAATTGGAAACCTGTCATCTTAAATTAAAAACTTAAGCAGAATCAAAACTGTTTATTTTCTGCTTAATGCTAAGCAAAGTAAGGTGCTTATCTAACCAGCATTAGAAAGGAATTCCAGAGGAAGAATGCTATCCCAGAAACTTAGCCATCCTTCGTTGGTGGGAACAATCTACCAGTATTCTATTTATCTGTTTATCTTCGTAAGCAGCCTGGAGTGACTGAGAATGAGTTGGACAGCCATTGGAATGCTTATTCATTCATTCATTCATTCATTCATTCATTCATTCATTCATTCATTCATTCATTCATATTAATACATAAATACATACTAATAGGGCAAGAAACAATTTACAAATAGGGTAGTCAACTTAAGGCCACAATTGGGACCAGAATTTCCATTGCAATGAAGGTGGTTACAGTATTAAATGACTCACACCAATTTTATGTGAATCACTGCAGTTGTTAAGTGAATCTGGCTTCCCACATTGAATTGTCAGAAACCAGCTGGGAAGGTCACAATTGGTGATTGCATGATCCCAGGATGCTGCAGCTATTGTGAATAAATGTCAGTTACCAAGTCCCTGAATAAGTCTAAGTACTATTGCTATTTGGTTTAGCACTTAAGCATTTAAGAATGTGAGGCAAATGTGAACTCCATTTATAGGGAAATCTAATTATTTTACAAATTTTAAAATAAGGACAACAGGAATCTAAGAAAATGGCTATTCCGTCCTTGAGTCAGCTACTACGTTGTAAAAGCCCTCTGACAGATTAATAGGCAGCCATGGCAAAATGTTGACATGAACAACTTAGAAGACAGAGATTGAATGACAAAAGTATCATGGTGGTCTTTTTAATTGTAATAAATCTAACTTACCATTTTGTAAGAAACATACATATGTACACTCCAGGAGATTGATTAATAATGCTGAACTCTTTTGCAGGGTTGTTATAAAACACTCATCTGTCACACCTAACAAGGGTGAATAACAAGAAGGATTGGCATTTCTAAAGCACCCTCTTGTTTGTGAATAGCAGTGTATGCAGGATATGCTGTTTGGTGATTCAGAGACTTTGAAAAATTACCAGTTTTTATGAGTAGGATTTGAAGTAGACATTACAGAACTCTGGGTTTGGGGGTTTTTTTGTTATTGCTATCCCCTCACAGGTAGTAGATAAACTGGGTTTCTTTTTTCCCCCCTTTAGGAAACAGCAATTCCCTGCCTTAGGGGAGCTAAGAAAATAAAATTAACCAGAATCTGCTTTCTCCAGGCTGTGTACTGTATATATCGTAGTGAAGAAAAGGGGTTAAAATTGCCCTCTATGCTAAGAAAAAACTGTGTTGAAAATGTTGACTGAAGTGCCTGCCTCCCCATCCTTTCCCAAGGCAACACTCAGCTCATCCCCTTTCCCACAGGGACATAAACATTTACAGGCTTGGAAATCTGACAAAGGAAGTGAGCAATCCCCTCCCAGCTTGTTGAGAGAGACAGACTGATCAGCACACACTTGCCTATCCACACTGTTATCCCAGCTATTTGACTGGTGTAACGACAACCCCAGCTGGCTAATTGAGCCACAACCGGGCTTCTTTAAGGAAGGTACCAACACCTATAAGCAGCACACCTATGCCAGTAGCCTAGAAGGGAAAAGCCAATGTATATGCATGAGGAGGAGATACAAGAATGGGAAGAATTGGAAGTTGGATTCGAAACTTACTGAAGAATAGAATAGAACAGAACAGAACAGAATAGAAAAGAACAGAACAGAATGCTTTAATGGCCAACTGTGATTGGACACACATGGAATTTGTCTCTGGTGCATTAGCTCTCAGTGTATATACAAACAGCAAGGTAATATAATCAATGTACATACAAGCATACATACAACATGTACATGCAAGCAAAGTAATATAATCATAAGATACTAATAGGAGAAAGTAATAGAAAAAATGAGAAGCATAATAGAAGGATAATAATAATGCAGCCATATTACATGTGTTCAGCAGAGTGATAGTATGAGGGGAAAAAACTGTCTCTGTCTAGATGTTTTGACATGCAATGCCCTGCAATGGCGTCTTGAGGGGAGGAGTTGAAACAGATTATGTCCAGGATATGAGGGGTCTGTAGATATTTTCTCAGCCCTCCTTCTGACCTGTGCAATATACAGGTCCTCAATAGAAGGCAGGCTTGTTGCAATTGCTGTCTGCAGTCCTAACTATCTGTTGATGGGTTAAATTAATAAAATAAAAATATGAATGAAGCAAAGAAAAAGCAGGATGCAATGCCTGGACAAGTGTGATGGTTACAGGGTAACAAGAGAGATGACAGTCAACTTCCAAGACCTCAAGCCATAGTAAGCAGCCCATCTTGACTTGATCCCTGCTTAGAACTTGGAAATAAGCTTGGGTGTTCCAAGAGAAGAGCATAGAGCATGGCCTGGAGCTTATGAAAGGAGCCACCAGGTTGAGGCAGCATAGAATCCCCAAAGAATGCAAGAACTTATGGAAGGAGGCAAGGACTGTATGTCACTTTAAAACCTTTCAAACTTTTAATTACCGTATATACTTGAGTATAAGCCGACTCGAGTATAAGCCGAGACCCCCAATTTTACCCCCCAAAACTGGAAAAAGTTATTGACTCGAGTATAAGCCGATCCGCCGTTCTGCAAGCCTCCGCCGCCGGCGGAGGCTGGATCCGCGCTCTGCAAGCCTCTGCCGCCAGCAGAGGCTCGATCCGCCATTTTGCAAGCCTGAATACACAGGAATACCCTGTGTGGCCGCGGCTCTCGGGGAAGCCCTGGCTGTCCGCTTCCTCGCTCCACGCTGCCATTCGGGGCCCGCGCGTTCCCCGGGCAAATCGCGGCGCCCAGCAGGTGAGGAAACACGCCCGCTCCAGTCGCCCCCCCTTCCCTCAGGAGACGCGAAGCAAGTGACCGCCCGGAGCTTACCGAGGACTTGCGCGCGGCCGAGGCTTCGGTGCTTCCAGGATCGCGCGCACCTCTCCCAAGCCGCCGCCGTCCGGAGACCTGCCGAAGTTTGGGGAGGTTTGGGGAGGTGCGCGCGCACCTCCCCAAACCTCCCCAAACGTCGGCAGGTCTCCGGACCTCCGCGCCCTGCCTGCTTCTTTCCGCTGCGGAAAGAAGCAGGCAGGCAGGGCGCGGAGGTCCGGAGACCTGCCGACGTTTGGGGAGGTTTGGGCACCAAACCTCCCCAAACGTCGGCAGGTCTCCGGACCTCCGCGCCCTGCCCGCCTGCTTCTTTCCGCTGCGGACGGCGGTGGCTTGGGAGAGGTGCGCGCGATCCCGGAAGCACCAAAGCCTCGGCCACGCACAAGTCCTCGGTAAGTTTTTTTGTTGACTGGAGTATAAGCCGAAGTGGAATTTTTCAGCCCAAAAAGTGGGCTGAAAAATTCGGCTTATACTCAAGTATATTCGGTACTTTAAAACTTACTTAGGTAGCTAAGCCAACCTGTAAGGGCTCCAAGGGTAGAGTTAACGTTGTTGTAGCCAAGGCCATAGCCTATTGCTGGGGTATGTAGGTGTTAAATAAAGCACAGGTAATCTTTGGCATATGAGTATAATGGAGCCAGTCTGATTTTATTACCTTTTTTTGCATCGGTTGCAAAGTCTCTGTGGTGGTCATTAAGCAAACTGCACTTGTTAAGTGAACCAGTGACTTGCTATGGGTGCAGTTTGGCTGAAACATTTTTGCCGAACACTGTAAGTGCCAGTTTGGGGCAAAACCATTGTGAAGTGTGATCATGTAACTGTGGGATGCTACAAACAGCCATAAATCTGGTTGTGTTGCCGAGTACCTGAAGTTCAGTCACATGTCCGCAGAGGCAGCCCAACCTTTGGAATTTCGTATTAAGGTCATAAGTAGCCTCAAGGTAGAACTGTTGTAGCTTCGATCATTTGCTAAGTCATGGGTCGTACGTTAAGGGCTATCTGCAGTGTGTGAAATTTTCATCTCTGCTGTGGTGTGCCCAGTCATTGCCAAGAAGAATCCCTCATAGTCACTCATTGCTAGGGCATTTCATTCAACACTGCAAAGCTATAGCAGATGTTACAAAAGTAGAGAACTGTAATTGCTTAATTTGTCCCATAACTCATCATCTGGAAGGGCAAGAAGTTGTAGAAGAGATCAGGGATCTTCTGGTTTGGGTGACTGATTCTACTTCCCTTGGAAGGAGCTTTTACCCATATGCAGAAAGCAGAGGAAGATTTTAAGGAGGGATCACTGGAATTACAATGATGAGTAAAAATCAGGCCCTGATTAAAATCTGGTAAATTTGCCAGAGGACCAGATATACTTGTTTTGGCGGCCATCTCTCCTTTTCTATCTGAAGTCAGATTAGTGTTGGGTCATTTCTACTCCAAGAGCTGGGTCAATTATTATTTTTTTTGCTGAAAATAATTGTTTTTCTCTTTGAGACAAAGATTATGCTCTTCTCTAAGCAAAAATCCAACTACTTTCTTTTCCTCCACAGTATGTGCAGAAGCCCAGTGTTATATTTAGCTGTACTGAGACAAAGGAATAGAAGAACGTTGAAATGTTAAAAATGGAAAGTTGGAACTGACATTTTGTAGTATATGTGTGAAGGCTGGTTTCTTTTAAAATCTAAAGAAAGACATGCTCTAATTTAATCTTGTGGCAAATTAAAGTTGGTCAGACCCTCCAGTGTATTACTCCACACTGTGTGCGATTTATATCACCTTCCACAGTCAACCTGAAAAGAACAGTGCAGTGCCCAATAGTATACAGAAGGAAATTAGGACTCTTCATGTTTCAAAAACAGTTTGAAAGATGTGTTTCAGATGTCCTAACAGTGTAACACCTCTCTGCGTTTCATTAAAAAGGGTTCTTTACACACACACACACACACACACACACACACACACACACACGGACGCACACACACTGTGCCCCAAAGGTCTTCCAAGGGATCCTGGAAAAAGATGCTGCTCTTTTAGAAGTCATGTTAATGAGTTGACTCATTAAAGCAGTTCCTGAGAAAACAGGCATTGTGCTGGAATTTATGCAAGGTGCACAGCATTTCCTGTTAATTACTTCTGAACTGCATACAGGTAGTGCTCGCTTAGTGACTGCCTTGTTTAGCAACCGGTGATGATGATGATGATGAAGAAGAAGATGAAGAAGTAACTTCCAATCCTTGCATTTACAACCTTTGCAGGTCTGTAAAGCAAAGGAAAGATGAAGTAAGGTTCTCAGCATAGTCACGGTTTCACTTTTTGACCGCTTCGCTTAACAATCAAGTTGCCAGTCCCAATTGTGACAGCTAAATGCAGACTATTTGTACAGCCTTAACCAAAACAGGGGAACATCCATATCTATAAGGATCTTACACAGACTGGCTATATTCTGTGTATATTCCAAAAGACCAATCTAGTGATAAAGAGATTGAAGGGAAGAAACATATTAGTCTTTGTCAACAGAGCAGACACAGAATCTGATAGCATCTTCAGGAGTATGGATAGTCCTCCTAAAAACCCTAATAAAATTGATTTGTTTTGACAGTGCTACCTGACCCAGTGGAATGGGTAATCTCATGACACTAGTAAATCAGAATTCACATGATGTAATTCACAGTGTTGCTCATAAGTGTGCACCCAAGGTGAGACCCATAGCTACCCTTTTGATTTTCCAAAAGGGCTGGAAGACATAGCTCTGCCAATGGCCTGGGGCCCCAATGGGGCTGTAGCATCCTGAAGGTGACTATTGGATGAGACCTATTCCCTGTGCACATTTTTCTCCCTTCCCCTTCATCTTGGTCTATTTAATTCTAACTGAATTCTAAATTTATGGCTTTATTACCGTTTTAACATTTTATATGGTATTTTTACTGAATGATTGTATGGCGCCTAGAGCCGCCTTTGGCAAGATGGACAGCATATGAGGGGGGGGAATAAAAATTTGAGCTCTACTGAAGGGTCTTTGTAGGGGGAATTTAAACTTGAGATATATAGATAGATAGACAGACAGACAGACAGACAGACACACAACCTTTATTGTCATTGTTTACTGTGGGCACGTTGGCACACATTAAAAATGAAATTTTGTTGCTTGCTCTCAAAAGTGTACACATACATAACACATAACACATACTTAAACATGCTACATACAACATATGTATAAACCCGCATCCTTACATATAAATAACATATAAATATTAATCACTGTCCATCTTGATACGTAGCAGAAAGAGGAAGCTTGAGAGTTCACAAGGTTGATACTGTATGGAACAATACTGTGACTGAATCTGGATGTTCTGCTTCGGATACTATGAAGCCTCCTCCCAGAAGGTAACAAACATTTCATGAACAAAATTGCTGTCTGGATTTTTTTTGACCAACTTCCTCCAAGGACATCTGTAGGTCAACCTTAGACAGAAGGTCTAAACCATTTCATATCCCCATCTACCATCAATTTAAAAGCCAAGAACAGCCATCTTCAAACCAGAAATTTTCAGTGGGTTGGGAATTCTGGGTCGAATATGACACACAGGTCATTTGGAAAATGCCCAGCCAAGACTTCTTTCTGTTAAGAAAATCACAAATGTCTTCTCAATTGTTAGTAGCTTAACATATATTTTATGATAGGCCTTTGGCATGCTATGTGGTTTTTGCAGAAAATGTAATGGCTGTTGTAATAACTGTTTTAAATAATGGAGACTATTCAAATTATAATTTTTTTAGTGAGATGAGAAAAAGGGAAAACTCCTATTTTATTTTCAGAAAATGTTTTTAGCTTTCTTGTTCTGTTTAGCCTGTGATGTGATCATCAGCATGGGGGAGTACAGCCAAACGAAGCAGAAAGTTGGATATACACTGAGGTAGAATTTGCAGATTTCCTCCTTGAGGGATGTATGTGTTACAATTGAACATAAAAGACTGGAAAGAAGGTAGCTGGGTTAAGGTATTGTTCAAGGATTCACTTTCATTAGGTTTGTCACACAGCCAGATGTTCAGATTGGATTTGTCATTTTTATCCACATATGGAGTCCTTCCCAAGGACCTGAGTTAGGCAGAGGTTGATGGTGCTACAGATATCATCGCAGGATGTAAGCTATACCAAGTGAAATTGCTTTTTACAATTGACTGACGGTGAATTTTTCAATGCCGATGGTGTTCAAATGGTGTTCCAGTTGTTTTGAGATGGCAGACAAGGCATGTATTACTATTGGTACTATCTTTGCTTTCTTTTGCCACAGTTGTCGTATTTCTGTTTGCAGGTCTTTGTATTTTGCTGCTGCTGCTGCTGCTATTATTATTATTATTATTATTATTATTATTATTATTATTATTGTTGTTGTTGTTGTTGTTGTTGTTGTTATTATTATTATCATCATCATCATTATTACATAATTTAAAGAAATAAAGGAAACAGATAATACAAATATGAGTATAGAAGATATAAAGAATCCAGATAAAAATCCAGATATATGGTATACAGTAAAAGCAGTCAGCTAACAAATCTGAAATGTCATATGACTAATATACTCTAATATAATCATTGAATATGTAAGAATTTCATATCTTTTTAATCAAAGCATATCTATATATTACAGATATATCTATATAGCCTAGATTTATAAATGATATAGGGTCTCCTACTCAAGCAGGGGTTTGGACTAGAAGATCTCCTAGGTCCCTTCCAACTCTATTATTCTATGTTCTGTGTTCTACTACTAAAACTCTCATTGTCACGATGTTAAATAGGTGAAACAGTGCTTCATAGGGCAATAATTTTTGAACCAAAGTACCTCAAATGCGTCCAAAATCAGCGATCCATGACTCCTGAGGGAATGAAATTTGGGGAAGTGAATGTTTCAGTGGTACAGCTGCTGTTTGTGCTGCTGAGCTGCTGCTGTGGTCACATGATCTTTATTCTCAACATTTAGTGATAGTTTCCCAGCCAGTCTCGCAATCTCTCGCTCCCTCGCCCACCCAGCAGCAGCCACTTACCTGCCTTCTGGGATGGGAAGAGAAGGGAAGAGAAGAGAGATTCCCACAAGGAAACCCAATACGAACTCAGCAAAAAGTTAGAACTTGCTCCTGCTCCCACTGCTATTTTGTCTACCCCTGTTCTGTTTTAGATAAGGAAATATATCTGAAACAATGACCCTGTGGGGCATGGGTTGTCCACATTCCCTTAAAATTTAAAGGTACTGTTTAACACAATTTAAATTATTAAAAAGAAAGGGAGAGACAGAAAGGAAAGTAAAAATTTATAATACTATAAATTTTATGTGGCTTACGTGACAATATCTAATCTCTAAAACTCAATTTTTGGATGTAGCACAATTCCATATATAAAATTAGAGTCTAAAATGGTTTCTGATAGAACTGAACTCTACATCAGATTTATTTTCTAAATACAAAATTATACCAGACACTGAAGCATACTCCCACGGTTTGGTTAGCCATTCTTCCATGGAGGGAATCAAAATTGTTTTCCAATAAAAATCATACAAAATCCATGTAGTCATTAATATATGCAATGCCAATTCAGTATATTTTAAAGGAATATATGATTTCATGAAATGTAATAAAAATATCTCAGGATGGAACAGGAGTACATCTTTCTCAATTGTTCGATTCTACGGTGGATTGTTTTTTAGTGTTGTTGAGCTTTACAACATTGCCACCACATATGGAAAAAGAATCCAATCTGTTAAGTATATTTCCAGCATTTCACTGTTGGATAACTTCATGATGCCATGAAATGATAACAAAAACTAGAATATGTATATATATATAGTAGCTCCCCCACCCACTGGTCACTCATCCAACTCTGAAAAGCTTTCCAGATTTGCATTATGCAGTGAAGTAGTAATATTGGGGGAAAGCATTTTTGACTCAATATTTTAAATCAGTTTGTTGCCTCTTTAGGTTAGACCATAATAGAGCCAATCAATGCACAATGATTATATTTCTATTTTGATTATATTCTAAGCTGCCTAGCATTGCTTAGAATAGCGAAATGGGTGGTAGATAAATTTAAGCTTCCAATTTAGAGTTTTCTTAAACAAACGTCTAGTTTAGCTGTAATAAGAATATCCTCCTTTAAAGGACTGCTTGCCAGAAAGTCACAGAATAGGTTCAATATGCAAATTTCTTAATATAAAAATGTAAAGAAGCTATGATATTGAGCTTGGTTTGGCTGACTCCCCACCGTTTTCATGGCAGTGGTAGAGAAGTGGTTTGCCTTTAGCAACTACCAGAAAGTTTTATTGACTACTTCGTCCTCCACTTACGACTACAATTGGAGCCGGAATTTCTGTTGCTAAACAAGGTGGGTTGTCGTGAGTTGTGCAAATATTGCAACTTGTTTTGCCACAGCTGTTAAGCAAATCACTGCAGATGTTAAGTAAATCACATGGTTGTTAAGCAAATCTGGCCTCCCCCATTGACTTTGCTTTTCCGAGGCCATTTGGGAAGGTCACAAATAGTTGTCACGTGGCCCTATGGAGAATCTCTATAGACAGGGCCCTAGGGTGCTTCAACTATCATAAACGCATGCCAAGCACCTAGATTTTGCATATTTCATCATGGAGATGCTAAAACGATCGTAAGTGGGAGGACTGGTCATTTTTAAACTGCCGTTGTAATTCTGAATGGTTAGTCAAGGACTATCTGTACAGTGTGCCTCAGTGGCCTACAACAAGCATATTTTTGCATGAAACAATCTGATTCTGTAATCTGTCTCTTTGTATCATGCATTCTATCTTTCCTAAATTAACAATTACTGAGTTCAAAAACGTCTTAGGCTCTGTCATGGTCAGACCATTACCTCCTGAGGCTAGTTTTCCGTCATGCCATCCCCCGCCGCTGGGCGGCGGAGCCGACCAGGTGGTTCCGCCCCAGGCGCCTAATGGACCCAGATCGGTTCCAGAGGGTGCTTGGGCCTATACCTATCACCCTTACCCACAGCCCAGTCGATGCCCTGGTGGAGGCCTGGGAAACGGCAGCCACCAGGGCACTCGACTGCGTTGTACCCATGCGACCTCTGAACCGACGCAGATCCCGTTGGGCCCCATGGTTCTCTGTGGAGCTCCGGGAGATGAAGCGGCGGAGACGAGGTCTAGAGAGCGGTTGGAGATCCAGCCGATCCGAATCCGACCGATTGCAGTTAAGAACCTTTATAAGGTCTTATCTTACGGCGATAAGGACGGCGAAGTCTAACTACTTTGCCGCCCTTATCGCGTCCGCAGATAATCGCCCGGCCGCCCTGTTTAGGGTGACTCGCTCCCTCCTTAATCAGGAGGTGAGAGAGGATCCCTTGCAGGGACGAGCCGAGGAGTTTAGTCATCATCTGGCGGACAAAATCGCTCGGATCCGGACCGGCTTGGACTCTGACTGGGCAGAGTCTAATGTGGAGGAATCAGGCGGTCTTGAGCACGTTATCTGGAATGAGTTCGACCCTGTTTCCCCTGATGATGTGGACAGGATCATGGGGAGACTGAGCACCACCACCTGTTTGTTGGATCCGTGCCCCTCCTGGCTAGCTTATGCGGCTCGGGAAGGAACACGAGGCTGGTTCCATGCAGTAATAACTGCTTCCTTGAAGGAGGGTGTCTTTCCTGCCGCCTTGAAGGAGGCGGTGGTGAGACCCCTTCTCAAGAAGCCTGCTTTGGACCCGGCTGTTTTAAACAACTACCATCCAGTCTCCAACCTTCGCTTTCTGGCGAAGGTTGTTGAGAGTGTGGTGGCGCATCAGCTCCCTCTGTTCCTGGAGGAAACTGATTATCTGGACCCGTACCAATCGGGCTTCAGGCCCGGACACAGCACGGAGACGGCATTGGTCGCGCTGGTGAATGATCTCTGGAGGGCTAGGGACAGGGGTTGCTCCTCTGTCCTGGTCCTATTAGATCTCTCAGCGGCGTTCGATACCATCGACCATGGTATCTTACTGCGGCGTCTCAGGGGGCTGGGAGTGGGAGGCACCGTTTTACGGTGGTTCTCCTCCTACCTCCAGGGCCGCTCGCAGTCGGTGTTGACAGGAGGGCAGAGATCCGCCCCGAGGTCTCTCATTTGTGGAGTCCCTCAGGGGTCGGTTCTCTCGCCTCTCCTGTTCAACATCTATATGAAGCCGCTGGGCGAGATCATTCGTGGTTTTGGGGTGGGGTATCATCAGTACGCTGATGATACCCAACTTTTTCTTTCCACCCCGAACCAACCCAGTG
This sequence comes from Vipera berus, assembly GCF_964194415.1. Taxonomy (NCBI): domain Eukaryota; kingdom Metazoa; phylum Chordata; class Lepidosauria; order Squamata; family Viperidae; genus Vipera; species Vipera berus. The sequence continues at coordinate 30,816 of NW_027673651.1, forward strand.
ATGCCCTCTCCGTGATGTCCCGGTGCCTGGAGGCGGTTCAGGTCTGGATGGGGAGAAACAGGCTTCATCTCAATCCCGCCAAGACTGAGTGGCTGTGCATATCGGCATCTCGGGTTAACCAAGTTATTCCATCCTTAATGATGGGGGGTGAGGTGTTACCCCCCGTCGATAGGGCTCGCAACTTGGGCGTCCTCCTGGATTCACGGCTCAATTTCGAAGACCATATAGGAGCCGTGACCAGGGGGGCTTTTTCCCAGGTTCGCCTGGTGCGCCAGTTGCGTCCCTATCTGGACCGAGACGCCCTACGCACAGTTACTCATGCGCTTGTGACCTCCCGTTTGGACTACTGTAATGCTCTCTACATGGGGCTGCCCTTGAAGACCACTCGGAGGCTTCAACTGGTGCAGAATGCAGCCGCGCGAGTTGTAATGGGGGTTTCCCGATACTCCCATGTAACACCTCTACTCCGTGAGCTGCATTGGCTTCCGGTTGCCCTCCGGGTGAAATTCAAGGTGCTGGTTATCACCTATAAAGCCCTACATGGCCTGGGTCCGGGATATCTGAGGGAACACCTGCTGCCGGCATCAAATGCCCTTCGCCCAGTGCGCTCCCACAGGGAGGGTCTGCTCAGGGTCCCGCCGGTAAGAGACTGCCGGCGGGTGACACCCAGGGATAGGGCCTTCTCGGTGGGAGCGCCTGCCCTCTGGAACCAGCTGCCGGTGGAGCTGAGAACTGCCCCTGACCTTCGATCATTCCGCCGGGGCCTGAAGACCTGGCTCTTCGAGCTCTCGGGCCCAGACTGAGGAGGAATTTTTAATTTGGGGTTCTTTTTAACTGACTACAGGGTTAATTTAATATTTTTTAATTTGGTTCTTAATTTTTGTATTTTGGATTTTTAATTTCCTGTAAACCGCCCTGAGTCCTCAGGGAATAGGGCGGTATATAAATATAACTAAATAAAAATAAATAAATAAATAAATTTTGCTGCATGTCATTGTCATGTTGTGTTGTTGTTGTTGTTCTGTCCCTGCTCAGAAGTGAAAATAGATTTCAGTATCCCAGCAGGAGCTGATCAGAGAGCCTAGTTAGCTTCCACGGAAGTAAAAGGTTGTTTAGGAAGTTTGTACCTCAGTGAACATCTGTAGATTTGTTCTAGGGGAAAGCCTTGGGAGTCATAGAAACAGCACATCTGCTAAGCAGATGAGCTACCCAAAACCACAGAGGGATTTTGTAAAGGAAGCAATGGCACATCTGGGGATAAAAGGGCTCAGTCCTAGATGTCTATCTTTTGCCACCCTGGCAAAAACCAGCAGGCTCAGCAGAAACCTAATGCCGGCTGCAGCACAAACCTGAGTAATTTGCTCCAGAGTAGAACCTCTAAGAAGGACAGGACATGTTGTTTTAGCAAACCGGAGGTGCAAAGCCAGGTCTCTGGAGATGAATTTGGGGGCTGCTGAAGAGATTTATCTTCCTCTCTCTCAAAGTAGTATGCTTTTAACTGCTTTTCTGTAAATTGGGGGTGTGGGGGGATACTTGTAGAAATGGCAAAGGTTGTCATCATTGGAAATGGATGCCTGGGCAGAACAGAATCGGAAGTTGCAGGTCCTATAATTACTGGATGAACTCCCTCGGTTCCTGGTGTCTAAGGCTCACTATTAAGGCATCAGAAGATGGCAAAGGGAAATGGGAACTTTCTCCAAGACTCCGCTGGGAAGTTTTCCATTCTAAAAGAAGGTCCACACAAGGACAAAACAGTTGAAAAGAGAAGGCCAGATTGCTGTCTGGGGAAACCTTATTTGAATAGATGCCAACATTTTAAAAAGAACTCCCAAGTAGAAAACCAGCAGAGTAGGCAAAGGGTGGATTAAATCTTTTCTTGAATTGCTTGTTTTTCTACTGGTGAGAGGCCATGCTTTTATATCATTCAGTCAGGGAGCTCATTAGATAGGCTTCAAATGAGGTAGTAATGGTTAATGCAGGTTGTTTGCTTTATTCTTTCTTCCTGCCTGGAAATGAATAGACAGAAAGGGCATTGGGAGCTTAGCATCCCATCTGATTATTGACAGAGTTGGAAGGGTCCTTGGAGGTCTTCTAGTCCAACCCCTTGCCCAAGCAGGAGACCTTAACCATTCTGAATAAGTGGCTGTCCAGTCTCTTCTTAAAAACATCTACTGTTGGAGTACTCCCAACTTCGGAAGGCAAGCTGTTCTACTAATAATTTTCACTGTCAGGAAATTGCTCCTTAGTTCTAGGTAGGATCGCCCTTTGATAATTGTCCTGGCCTCAGGTGCTTTGGAAAAGAGTTTGTGACAGCCCCTCAAATATTGGAAAACTGCTATCATGTCACTCCTAGTCTTTATTACCAGTTCCTGCAACTGTTCATCACATCTTTAATCATATGTTGATCATATTTTTATTATTGAACAACCCCCCCCCCCCGCCTCAGCTTCTAATCAGCTTTAAGTCAGGATTTAACAATCCTAAATTATTAGTCACCATCTGTAATGTTCTGAACTTGAGAAATCACTGTCTTCTATTGGTGTAAACTTGCAAATAATGAAACAATTAGATTAAAATGAGCCTGATATTTTTCTCTGGAGAAACACATTGCCTGAGAAACCATCTTTGGGCAACTTAAAATATCATAAGAAGTTTATCACATGGATTTCGTTGAAGGACTGGGTTTCTGCATGAGTGGAAAGAAGCATTTGATGAAAACATTAAATTATCCCTCAAGCTGGATCTACAAATTCTGAGCTGGAGAATAGACCACTACTAGATGGAAGCAAAGAAGTCCATAGTCTTTCTCTTTTCAATCACCATTACCACCATCTCTTGTAAAGAGATTAATGTTTGGTCTAGTGGTTAAGGCACCAGGCTAGAAACTAGGAGATGGTGAGTTCTAGTCCTACCTTAGGCATGAAAGCCAGCTGGGGGACTTTGGGCCAGTTCCTCTCTCTCAGCCTAATTCACTTCATAGGAATGTTGTTATGGTGAAAATAGGAGGAGGAAGGAGTATTGCCTTGAGTTATTTATTAAAATACTAAAGGCAGGATTTAAAAAAAATCTAAAAAAGAAGTTCTTAGAGAAACTAAAATTTTCCAGGGCTACTATAGGATTATGTTCCTTACAATAGTAAGGTAAAGGTAAAGGTTCCCCCGCACATGTGTGCTAGTCGTTTCCAACTCTAGGGGCCGGTGCTCATCTCTGTTTCAAAGCCAAAGAGCCAGCGCTTGTTCGAGGACGTCTCCGTGGTCATGTGGCTGGCATGACTAGACGCCAAAGGCGCACGGAACGCTGTTACCTTCCCACCGGAGTGGTCCCTATTTTTCTACTTGCATTTTTACGTGCTTTCGAACTGCTAGGTTGGCAGAAGCTGGGACGAGTAACAGGCGCTCACTCTGCTACGCGGCACTCGAGATTCGACCCGCCAAACTGCCGACCTTCTGATCGACAAGCTCAGCGTCCTAACCCACTGAGCCACTGCGTCCCTTATGATAGTAGAAAGACTTAACAATGGTTTTGATTTGATTTGATTTTTCCTGGAAAATATATATATATATTTTTGTTTTGTCATTGATTCTTTAGTAATGCACTGCAAATAAATATGGCTGATTGGGTAGTGATTGATTTAAACAGCCATGAGGTTTAAATATATTTAATCCACTTTATACAGATCTATCTCTGGTCTGATTTATTTTTAAATTTATTTTTAATTAAATTAATTGAGACACTGACTTTTCTGTGATTTATCAGTTATATCCAGCATTTCCCTTTTTTGGGAACAGTCTCGAGATAGGATTAGAAAGTTATTTTATGTATAGTTGCAGTCAGTTCTCCTTCTCCCCGCTTTCTTTTCTGTATGATACATTGAAGGACCATTTTCACAATATTTATCCAAATCTATAAAAAAAACCTAGGAGCTGTACTCTAACATTAACCCTTAATGTTAATTAATGGTTACACATTAACATTGTGTAAGGGTTAAACCTTAACCCTTAATAGGTTAATATTAACTATACTTAAGATAGGAGTATTTGATTATTTCTGTTTTTGAACCTTACTGAAAATTATGAATCTAGAAAGTGGATTAATTCAGGAACTGGATTGAGTGCACAATGTGAACAGACTCAACATTTAATAGAGGGGTGGGACAGCTGGACCCTTCAGGTGGAGAGGCTAGCCCGCTGTGCTTTAGATATTTGCCATCTGTTTTCTTTCAAGCATTTTCTGGCCATTTCCTGAATTCAGCGGTATGTCGGTATGGGCTTGCCCCTATTAAAACATTCATTTGTATCAAAGGGAACTGCAATTTTTTTGTAAAACATTTTATAAGCTGGTCATGTGCAAAAGAAAAAAAAATGAATAACCTACCTTCTTAAAAGTAGGTTATTTTCTTGAAAACCTCCAGCAATGAAGCATCCACAAGTCCAGGGGGCAAACTGTTCCATTGCTTAGTAATTCTTACCGTCAAATAAGTGAGCCATTTTGCAGTCGGCATTTACCTATTGGGCTCTTGTGAGTTAACACCAAACACATTAGGAGCATTTTTTCCGTAGTCAAATTGATTTAAATTCGTCCATCCATCCATCCATCCATCCATCCATCCATCCATCCATCCATCCATCCACCTATCCATCTTCCAACAAATAGGTCTGGTGATTGATGTGTTCTTTCCACTGTAAGCTATTTTACTATTGTTAAAATACCATTCTAATGAGTCAAGATTAGTCTGTCCCTCACCTTTCCTTTTCCTTTTTTCCTCCTTTTCCTAGATGTTGCTTTGTCAGTACTGCCACCTAGTGCCTTATTTTAGTTTATAAATTTTAAATTTTATTTTACATATTGGTTGTTAGTTGTTGTTAGCTGCGAAGTCGTGTCTGACCCATCGCGACCACATGGACAACGTTCCTCCAGGCCTTCCTGTCCTCTACCATCTTCTGGAGTCCATTTAAGCTCACGCCTACTGCTTCAGTGACTCCATCCAGCCACCTCATTCTCTGTCGTCCCCTTCTTCTATTGCCCTCAATCTTTCCCAGCATTAGGCTCCTCTCCAGTGAGTCCTTCCTTCTCATTAGGTGGCCAAAGTATTTGAGTTTTAGCTTCAGGATCTGGCCTTCTAAAGAGCAGTCAGGGTTGATCTCCTCTAGGACTGACCGGTTTGAACGCCTTGCAGTCCAACGGACTCGCAGGAGTCTTCTCCAGCACCATAGTTCAAAGGCCTCAATTCTTTGGCGCTCAGCCTTTCTTACGGTCCAACTTTTACTGCCATACATTGCAACTGGGAAAACCATAGCCTTGACTATATGCACTTTTGTTGACAGGGTGATGTCTCTGCTTTTTAGTGTGCTGTCTAGATTTGCCATGGCTTTCCTCCCCAGGAGAAAGCGTCTTTAATTTCTTGGCTACAGTCCCCATCTGCAGTGATCTTGGAGCCCAGGAAAATAAAATCTGTCACTACCTCCATTTCTTCCCCATCTATTTGCCAGGAATTGAGAGGGCCGGATGCCATGATCTTGGTTTTCTTAATGTTAAGTTTCAACCCAACTTTTGCACTCTCCTTCTTCACCCACAACAAGAGGGTCTTTAGTTCTTCTTCACTTTCTGCCATTAGAGTGGTATCATCTGCATATCTTAGGTTGTTGATATTTCTCCCAGCAATCTTAATTCCAACTTTTGATTCTCTAGCCCTGCCTTTCTCATGATGTGCTCTGCATATAAGTTAAATAGGCAGGGCGACAGTATACAGCCTTGCCAAACTCCTTTCCCAATTTTGAACCAATCAGTGGTTCCGTATCCAGTTCTCACTGTTGCTTCTTGACCCACATATAGGTTTCTCAAGAGACAAATAAGATGGTCTGGTATGCCCATCTCTTTAAGTACTTGCCACAGTTTGTTGTGATCCACACAATCAAAGGCTTTAGCATAGTCAATGAAGCAGAAGTAGATGTTTTTCTGGAACTCTCTAGCTTTCTCCATGATCCAGCATATGTTGGCAATTTGATCTCTAGTTCTGTTGTGTCTGTAAATAGTTGCAAACATGTAAAATAGCAGGTTGCAAAAGTAGGTTCTTGAAGCGGGAGATTCTGGTGCAACCATTGGTTAAAGTAGCAAGAAGCGGGAAAATAGCGATTGATGATTGGTTACAGTTTAAACAGTTCTACTATAAAAGCTTGAAACATTTGACAGTTGTCAGTTGACTTATGTGTATTGAATAAACTCCTTTCATTGTGAACCACTCTGAGTCATTGTCTACCTGAACCAAACAACTGGCGACGAAGGTGGGATAGACGGCAGACCAGAGAAGGTTCGACGGAACAGCTGCGCAAAGGCGGCAAAATTTGAAAATAAGTCACAGTCAACCACAAGCGGCCGCGGCGGAATACAACGATCCTCTGAATGGCGCAAATCGGGTCCTTAAAAGAATTCGACCCAAGCTTCCCAGAGGACTGGGAAGAATATGTAGGACAGGTCGAAGGATTCCTGCTTGTTAATGGGATAACGGACGACCGGAAAAAGGTGGCAGCGTTACTGACAATTTGTGGCACACCAGTATATCGGATCGCTGTAGGACTTTGTCAACCACAGCCGGTCTCAAGTGTTCCGTATGCCGATCTGTTAGCTAAACTAAAAGTACATTTCACGCCAAGGAGATCCGAACTCTTTTGGCGTCGTATTTTCGAAAAAAGGAACCAGAGGCCGGGCGAATCAATTCAAAAATTCGTCGCTGCAGTCAGAGAAGCTGCAGTACGATGCAAGTATGACAACTTGGAAATCAGAATTCGGGACCGAGTAGTACTGGGCTTGCGAGACGAGCATCTACAAAATAGAATAATCGCCAAGCCCACCGGCGATTTGCAAGAAGTACTGGATGAACTATTAACGTACGAATCCACCGGGTATCGCGACCCCCCCCGCAGTAGCATGGCTGCGTCTGCCGAAATCAGTCAAGAAGGCCTTGTGGACTGCGGGGAGGTGGACCAGCAATGGGAAGATGACATCGCCGAGGTCACCAGACGATTTGGGAAAATGGCGCCAAAACCATCCCGAAGGTAAGGTAACCCCTTACTATAGTGGCAAAGAGACCCCTAGACCGTGGGCTAAATTTTGGAACCGTGGGGTGGTGGCGCGAGTCAATCATAGTAGGAAGGGAAAAATTAATAATTTTCCGGAAGGAAAATTAAAAATCATAGTCCAATTGCAAGGGGTTCCTTGCAAAATGGAAATAGATTCAGGGGCCTCCTTGTCCATAATATCCAGTGAAACCCTGAAAATGATTGAACAAATAAGTGGCAGAAAAATTCCACTTAGTTCAACCAAAATCCATTTGACCGACTTCCAAAAAACCCCAATAAAAATAAAAGGGAAAATTACCCTTAGTGTTAAATTTAAGGGGTTTAAGGGAGCTTTAGATTTAATAGTTACTGAGGGCCAGAGGACTAGTCTAGTTGGCCTTAACTGGTTTCCTGCCCTGGGCATTTGGATAGGGGGAATAAACACAGTTATTAAAAATAAGACCCTCGAATCAGTCTGCAATGAATTCGCAGACGTATTCGATGGGTCTTTAGGTAAATACAAAGGGCCCCCAATTAAATTTAATCTAGACCCGTCGGTTAAACCCATCAGGCTTAAGGCCCGAAGGGTGCCTTTCGCCCTGAAGCAAAAAATCGAGGCCGAGCTCGATAAGCTTGTAGGCCAAGGCGTCTTAGAACCAGTCGAGGGTGGTTTGTGGGAAACGCCGATCGTCACACCCCTTAAACCTAACGGGGATGTGAGGATCTGCGCTGACTACAAAGCCACCCTGAACCTTGGAATGAAAAAACACGCTTACCCGGTCCCGACGGTGAAGCAGGTCCTCGCCACGATACAGGACGGCGCCATATTTGCCAAGTTAGACTTGGCGCAGGCGTACTTGCAATTAACTGTTTCTGAAGAGGCTGCTGAAGCTCAGACGATAGTTACCCACAAGGGAGCGTTCCGAGTCCACAGACTGCAATTTGGTATTGCAGCAGCTCCAGGCATCTTTCAAGAAGTGATGGAGAGGACCTTAAAGGGCATACCTGGTGTATGCCCTTATTTTGATGATGTCCTGATAGCTGGAAGAAATGAAGAAATATTAGCAGAGCGTCTGGAACAGGTATTGGAAAGGTTTAGGAGGGCTGGACTGAAATTAAAAAAGGAAAAATGTTGCATTGGGGTTAAGTCCACTGAATTTCTAGGATTTAGGATAGACAAAAATGGAATTCATCCTACCCCTGATAAAATCAAGGCAATCAAATTGGCACCAGAACCAAAAAACAAGGCTGAATTACAAGCCTTCCTTGGCTTAGTTAATTTTTACCACACATTTGTGCCACACAAAGCTGCCATAGCAGAACCTCTTCATAGACTTTTAGATAAAAAGACCCCGTGGCAGTGGCTTAACAAACATAGAGTTAGTTTCCAAACATTAAAAGACATTCTTTCTAGCCAATCAACAGTAACCCATTTTATTGAAAATAAACCAATTTATTTAGCTTGCGATGCTTCACCTTACGGTGTGGGGGCTGTTATCAGCCACTTGGACAGTCATGGTGTTCAAAAGCCAATCGCATATTATTCCAGGACGCTTACTAAAGCAGAGCGGAATTATGCACAGATTGATAGGGAAGCATTAGCAATCGTGGCAGGAGTAAAAAAGTTCCATGATTACCTTTATGGTAGGAACTTTACCATACTCACTGACCATAAACCATTATTGGGACTGTTTACCACTGATAAACAGACACCCCAAATAATGTCGCCCAGAATGCTGAGGTGGTCAATTTTCCTCTCAGCATATTCATTCTCCCTTCAACACAGACCGGGCAAGGAAATGGGACATGCAGACGCCCTTAGCAGACTGCCATTAAATATAACTGAGGAAGACCCTGCCCCTGTGGGACAAATAATGTCTTTACAGGACATTCCTGAGTGGCCCTTAACCGCTAAAGATATAGCTGTGGCAACAAATAACGACCATATCCTAAAAAGAATTATGGCCTGGGTCCTTAGTGGGTGGCCAAGTACTAACCCGGATGCCAAGTACATTCCTTATTTTAGAAGAAAGGATGAACTGTCATCCCATTTGGGATGTGTTCTGTGGGGAAACCGTGTTGTCATTCCCGAAATCCACAGACCTACAATTTTATTAGAACTACACGAGGGGCACCCTGGAATAGTACGTATGAAGGCATTGGCTAGGAGTCACTTATGGTGGCCAGGACTTGACAAGGACATTGAAGAATGCGTTTCTAATTGCTATTTGTGTCAACGTTCTAGGCCTGAGCTGCAACACACACGTACTCATAAGTGGGAGTTAGCCAGGAATCCTTGGTCCAGGATTCATATTGATTTTGCTGGACCTTTCCAGGGGTTAACCTTTCTAGTAGTAGTGGACAGTTTCTCTAGATGGCTAGAGGTGGTACCCGTCAGTTCAATGACTTCTGGTAAAACAATACAAGTTTTAAGGGGCCTCTTTGCCACTCACGGGTTACCTGATGTAATTGTGTCAGATAATGGGCCCCAATTCACCTCTGTTGAATTCCAGGATTTCCTCAGGGCCAACTTGATTAAACACACGACATCAGCACCCTTCCACCCGTCCACCAACGGCTTGGCTGAACGAAATGTGAGGACCACTAAAGATGCATTAAAGAGAATCATCCGTGGCGATTGGCACCAAAGACTGGCAGAATTCTTGCTGACCCAACATACGACCCCGTGAACGGCTACCGGAAAAAGCCCAGCAGAAATGAGGTGGGGGAAAAGATTAACCACCAAACTGGACAGGTTACATCCTGACAGACTACCATCAAGTGCGGAACCGGACATTCCAAACAGATCATTCAAAATTGGGGACCTAGTCTGGGCCAGGAATTATGCACAAGGGGACAAATGGGTCCCAGGGGTGGTCACTGAGATATTGGGACCCTTGTCTTACACTATTGAGGGGGAAGGGAACAGGGTTAGCAAAAGACATATAGATCAGCTAAGGAAGAGGACTATTGGTTGTATGCCAGTTGAGGGGGATCAAAGTATACACGGGGGGAACATTGCATCAGGGCTTATTGATAACAACCTGCCAGTAAGTGGGGAAGCAGAAATGCAAACCAGCCCGTCCACAGCTAACCAACAACAACACAGTCAATTTGACTGGGAGCTGCCCCCTTTGAGCAGGCCGGCAATAGCTGAACATCAAACACAACAACAACCACAACTTGTTAGCAGAGGAAGCATCTGAGCCAATTAGCCAAGAGTCCAGGTCCACCAGAGTAAGCCAGCCAAGCAGACAATCTGATAGAAATGACTTAGGTAGCCAAAGCAATAGATATCCTTCAAGAGTCCATAGGCCACCCAAATATTTAAAAGACTATGTCAATAAATAACAACAACTGGGGGGTAAGGGGTGTTGTGTCTGTAAATAGTTGCAAACATGTAAAATAGCAGGTTGCAAAAGTAGGTTCTTGAAGCGGGAGATTCTGGTGCAACCATTGGTTAAAGTAGCAAGAAGCGGGAAAATAGCGATTGATGATTGGTTACAGTTTAAACAGTTCTACTATAAAAGCTTGAAACATTTGACAGTTGTCAGTTGACTTATGTGTATTGAATAAACTCCTTTCATTGTGAACCACTCTGAGTCATTGTCTACCTGAACCAAACAAGTTCCTCTGCCTCTTCAAAATCCTGCCTGTACTATTGGTAGTTCTCAATCCACATACTGCTGGAGTCTAGCTTGTAGGATTTTTAGCATAACTTTACTAGCATGTGAAATGAGTGCAATGGTGCGATAGTTTGAACATTCTTTGGCACTGCCTTTCTTTGAAATTGGAATTTAAACTGATCTTTTCCAATCCTGTGGCCACTGTTGAGTTTTCCAAATTTGCTGGCAAATTGAGTGTAGCACTTTTACTGCATCGTCTTTTAAGATTTTGAATAGCTCAGCTGGAATACTGTCACCTCCACTAGCTTTGTTGTTGCTCAGTTTTTCTAATGAAACATTATATATCAGGTTCAGCAACTTTTTTTCCAACAGCAAGCAGTCCAGACCATAAGCAGAGCATTGTTCCTATGGCTCTTTATTGGTTTTCATGTTTGTAGCAACTGGTACAGAGAAGAGCAACAAAGATGATCAGGGGACTGGAGGCTAAAACCTATAAGGAATGGTTGTTGGCATTGGGTGTGTCTAGTTTAATGAAAAGAAGGACAAGGATTGACATGATATCAGTGTTCCATTATCTCAGGGGTTGCCACAAAGAAGAGCAAGCTATTCCCCAAAGCGCCTGAAGGCAGAACAAGAAGCAACAGATGGAAACTAATCAAGGAGAGAAGCAACCTAGAACTAAGGAGAAATTTCCTGACTGTTAGAACAATTAATCAATGGAACAACCTGCCTCCAGAAGCGGTGAATGCTCCAACACTGGAAGTTTTTAAGAAAATACTAGACAGCCATTTGTCTGAAATGGTATAGGGTTTCCTGTCTGAGCAGGGGATTGGACTAGCTCCAAGGTCCCTTCCAACATCATCATCGTTGTTGTTGTTGTTGTTGTTATTATTATTTAGAAGAAAACTGTCTATGATTCTGAAAGGATTGTGCCTAGTAGGAAAGTTGGTGGCTTCCTACCAGCAGTCTTGGAATCTGAATAGATACACTGCAAATGCAAGATGACTCAGCTCATGCTTAAAAATGCTTGCAAAAGAGAGAAAAAGATAATGTATATACTATGGAGACTACCTCAGTAGAGATTTTTCAAGCTCTTTCTTTAATTTCTTCCAGTCTGAAAGGTTCAGGTCACTCGGTAATTTCATATATACAGATTAAAGGAAGGCAGGAGTTGACTCCAATGGGATTTGATGGCCCCAGATAGTGAGATGTAAAAACATGAGAGCCAATCGGTGTAGCTGTTAAGGTGCTGCATTAGAAAGTGGGACATTGTGAGTTCTAACCCTCCCCTAGGCATGAGTGACTCTGGACCAATAACACTCTGTCAACCCAATCCACCTGACAGGATTGTTGTTATGAGAAAAATGGAGCATTAGGAGCCATGGTGGTGCAGTGGTTAGAATGCAGTATTGCATGCTAACTGTGCCCACTGCCAGGACTTTGATCTTGATTGGCTCAAGTTTGACTCAGCCTTCCATCCTTCTGAGGTTGGTAAAATAAGGACCCAAATTGTTGAAGGCAATATGCTGACATTTGTAAACTGCTCAGAGAGTGCTGTAAAGCGCTGTGACGTGGTATATACATCTAAGTGCTATTGCTATTATATTTGCAGCCTTGAATTGTACAAAATAAAGGCAGGATATAAATCTAATAAATATATGTGCATTTCAGAACAATTGTGTAAAAGTATTACAGGCCTTTAAAGTTCAGAAACACTGACATCAAAAACAGAACACAATGGATGTCATAGTAGATGAAGCTTTACATATAGATGTGGCACTACCAAGCGAAGAGTAGCTCTAAAGCAAGTGGAAAGGATTATAAATATTGGTACTGGAATGGTTTTCCCCATAGTTTTTGGAATGTTAGCAGCTTTGACAGAATTGTCAAAACAGCCCAAAAATTATATTTATCCTCAAAACATTTAGCTTAAATAAAAAATACTGTTGTTTGGAATTGCTTCTCAAAGCACCCAAACACATAAACAAAGAAGAGAAGAGAGACACGCATCAGAGATGGAATGCATTACTTTGTTTCTCCTTAAGGAGGCATGGTTCCACAGTGGTTAGAATGCAGTATTGCAGGCTGACTCTGCCCACTGCCAGACGTTTGATTCTGAACGGCTCAAGGTTGACTCAGCCTTCTATCCTTCCGAGACCAGTAAAATGAGGACCCAGATTATTGGAGGCAAAATGCTGACTCTGTAAACCACTTTGAGAGGTCTGTAAAGCATAATGAAGCAGTATATATGGCATGGGTCCAGATTACCTTAGGGAGCACCTGCTACCAGCATCAGTTTCCCATCGTCCTGTGCGTGCCCACAGGGAGGGCCTCCTTAGGGTTCCGCCAGTTAGAGATTGACGGCGGGTGATTCCCAGGGGGAGGGCGTTCTCTGTGAGTGCGCCCGGCCTTTGGAACGAACTGCCGATGGAGCTTCGGACTGCCCCCGACCTTCGCTCTTTTCGCCGGGACTTAAAAACCTGGTTGTTCGAATTGTCTGGCCTGGACTGAGGGATTTTAAATTTTAAAGTATTTAATTAAATTATATTAAATTATATTAAATTAATTTTAAATTTTAAATTTTATTGTTATTAGGAATTGTTATTAGGAATTGTGGGCCTGTACTAATTTAATTCCATTTTATTCTTTTTTGTACCGTTTTAATTGCCCTGTGAACCGCCCTGAGTCCTTCGGGAATAGGGCGGTATATAAATTCAACTAATAAATAAATAAATAATAAATATATGACAAGCTTGTAAATGTTTTACAGAAACATATGCACTTCCTATAGCCAGTGCTAGTTAATGGGTTGGAAAGAGTTCCAGAAGTTGTGTTCTGAATGCTCTGTTACATTACTGACATCTCTCTTTGGAGCATCCAGTGACTGAGTTCCAGTTGATGCTGTTTTTCCTCCCTTTATTGCAGGTTGTCCTCGATTTAAGGCTGTAATTGAGCCTGATAATTACAGTTGTAATTTGTGATGGTTGCAAAGTGGGTCATTGCATAATTGTTTTGTTATCTCTATGGTTTATTGCATTGTAAACTGCCCAGAATTGCCTCAAATTGCAAGATGGGAAGAACATAAATTTAAATAAATAAATAAATAAATAAATAAATAAATAAATAAATAAATAAATAAATAAGTAAGTAAGTAAGTAAGTAAGTAAGTAAGTACATTGCAGTCCTGTGAACACAAGACATTGTAAATGCCAAGCCCCCCAAATGCATTTGTGAGACCGTGGAGAGGGGATGGCCATCAAAACGTCAGAACCAGGTTGTAGGTTTTGAGGGGTTCATCGTAACTTGACAATTGCTAAATCACTGGTTGAGGACTATCTGTAGTTCCCTCCAACAATCTTCGCAGAGGAGAAGGAATATGTGTTCTGAACTCCCAAGTCTCCATGCAATTCTGTTGCTTTTCCCCATCCCTACTTTGGGCACAGTTAAGCAACCAAAGACTTCTGAACAACAGTTACTAGAATCCTTATTCATTGGCCTTTTTGTTTGGTGCTAATGGGAATTGTAGTCCAAATCATCTACCACTCTGTTGTCTAACCCTTGCTCTCCAGCAAACAAATTTGGTTAAAACATTTCTCATTGTTTTATCATTATTGTTTCCAGGCCAGACCACTCTTTAAATGTTGTAAGGATCATCCATCTGCTTCTTTTTTGAAACTAATCATTTATTTATTTGCATCCAACATAGGAATGTGTACTGTTTTTGAAATGTTATTGTGTTAATAAATCATTACAATTACCCCCTAGGGATTTTTTGAAAAAAAATTGAAAAGCTAAGCCAGAGAGTACATTGCAGTAATTAAAATAAAATTAAAACATGATCAATGTGAGTTGTTCATTTATTTCAACCATATGTTGTAACAAACCCAATGTTTTTTTCTTTCTTCTAGAATGTATGAATTGCACAAAGCTCATAGATATGACTGAAAGGCTGAATATCTTGGAAGCCAAAGTAAGTACATTTTTCAAGAAACCATTTGGGTGGTTGAGAATGCTCCCTACCTTTGGCCTTCATCTACCTGACTTCAATGATCTCAGCTGTCGCAAAATATCTTATCCCACTTTTCTGGAGCATCTCCCAGACTCTAATTTAAAACAGCAATCTCCAATCTTCCGGTTTTGAGGACTGGTGGTGGTGGTGGTGGGAGGCAGAGGGAATGGTTATGCACAAGTGGCAGGTGCGCACACATGCGCACAGCTGCATTTGCGTGAGTGGTGAGCCACACGCCTGCTGCTCACACATATGGAGCTTTGCAAATGCGTGAGTGTGCGCACTCACCCACCACTTCCATAGCCTTGTTTCAAATGGACTGTGGCCCATGGATTGGGGATCCTTCATTTAAAAGACTTCAACCATTCTCCTTTAATTTATGAATAGAAAAATGTTCATAATCATAGAATTGGACAAGATCTCAGAAGATACACACCAGTTCAGTCTGCTGCTTAGTGCAGGATCTGAGAAAACTTTTTAAACAAATGACTATCCAGTGTCTATCTGAAGATGACCATCAAGGGGGAAGAACAGGCCACTTTATCATTGGAGGTGTGAATTGAATGGCATTGATTCTTCAGCACCTCTTGGCCTACAGATCTCAAGTAGGCAGTAGGGTATAGATAGCATTAAGGTTTGATTCTCTGTCTCTTTTTTTAATCTGTCAGGATCCTAATTTGTGGCGATTTTCTTCTGTGGCCATTTTCTTCCAAAATACAGATGCACACAGAACATGTGCTCTTTGATTTGGTAAAATATAGCTAGCTAGGTGCTAGCATTATCTATTCCCATAATTTACTTCCTGTTATAGTTATATCCTGCTTCACTAATAATTGCTCAGGTCAGATTTCTTCTCTTAGGAATGTCCACACATATTTGTAGAATGTTTTAATTTCCAACATTCATGAGTCAATCTCTTATCGTCAAGAAATTTCCTCATAACATCTCATCTGACTCTATTACCATGAAGTTTCAATCCATCAGCAGTGGTCTTGTATGATGCCAGCTTTCTTTCTTTCCTCAAAATCATAACACTACATGTTATCAAGGTTACTATGGGCTGGGCGGAAGGAAGCCAAGATTTATTTGTATCACAAGCTAGGGACCTTTTTCACAGAGGTTAAGGTGAATGTATATTAGTCCTAGATTTTAGCGGAGGCAGGAAGATCACATCTTTAAGGAAACAAAGAGAATTTGAAAAGTCCAGAAGCAACATTTTCTTCACATCTGCCATTAACTAAAATTCACCCAAGTCAAAGAAATGAAAGACAGCCCTTATTTGTTTTTTTCCAGTTTCAAAATTTGCATTAGTTTATCAAAACAGAAAATAACAAAGAAAAAGAAAAATAGTGGTAAAGTTGATAAGAAATTCCTGAAATCACAATCCCAAGTTTGTGGGCATCTTGTTAAGGTATGCCTGGGAGGCATCTGGGTTCATACAGTCCATTTCCATGAACTTGTCCAAAACTAATTTGTTCTCAGAAATCAAGCTTCTTTGTTTTCCCCCCCATCATTATAGTATCCAGATACTGTTGGATTGACTTTCCCCACCCAAAAATGGAAGGATTTTTTTTATCCTATGTTGACTAATGCATCTCTTCCCTTCCCCATGCACGCTCTTGTCCTTAAATTGCTAAGACCCCAAGATTTCCCTATCTACTATATTTCCTTTGCTTCTTCGTGGCACAGTAAGTAGTGTTAATGGTTTGGCTTTCCTTGCTGCACCACATTTCCCAGTAAACCTAGCTGCTAGAACCAGCGGCTAACTGCCTGAGGATGGGTTGATTGAGAATTTTCTTTTGTATGAGATTTCCTTGACCAATTCAGTTGAGCTGATCCCACCACATAACTTAGGTACCATCCCAAGTGAGAAGTCACCAAAAGAGATAAAGCTGTTGCTGCTTTAGGTCAGGAGATCTGGTCTTTTGAAGTTCAACTTCAGGGAAGTAGAACTTAGGAAGAATATGTTATGTGCATAGATTTTTAAGATTTTCATTTTTTTCATTAAACCAGACATATCCAATTCCTGCAACCATTCTTTGTGTGGTTTAGCCTCTAGCCCCTAATCATCTTTGTTATTCTTCTCTTCTTTTTGGTTATTGTGGATCTTCGTTTCCAAGCCCACCAGCACTTGACCAACCATGAAGCCTTGCGTGTACATGGCTGCATGTAGTGTATACACTATATGTTATTTGAAACTATACTTAGGTATTAGATTTCACAATGCATAATCTGTCCAGGACTATCTATATTTGTCAGGTTCTCTGGAGCCCAATTTTTTTATTATTTATCCGCCATAAGCTTTTAGCAAAATCCATGATGGATTATGAATAGTCTGTTAGAAATTTAAGGTTTGGATCACTCTTTGAAAACTTGCAGTTATCTGATCTGATATCATGCATCCCAGTGAAAGGCATAGGCTGTGGTGTCCTGGATATGAGGACATGAGATTACACAAATGCTAGTTACGATTGATTCCATATGTGATTGCCAAACGACCATATGCTTTTTGCATGATCACTCTTTTTTTGTAATATAATTCTCTCCCTTTGCCAGGCTCCAGATTATAACGTTCCCCCCATATCATTAAAAGGCTTGTGCTTATTTATTTCAAGCAAAATAGAGTGTTTTGTTCCACACATTTAATTTAAACACATTTTTCTTAATAACTGTTAACAGCTATGTGAGATGAAACGCAGTCTTGTCCACATCTACTCAGAAATAAGTCCCAGTGAATTAAATCATGCTTTCTTATAGATAAGAATGCAGACTTAATTTAATAAGGGATCTGGAGGCTAAATCACATGATAAATGGTTGAGGGAGCTAGCTATGTCTAGCCAATAGAAAAGAAGGATTAGGAGGGACATGATATCTATCTTCCAGTACTTGAGACCTGTCACAGAGAAGAGGGGATTGACTTATTCTCTAACCTAAGACACTAGAGCAGGGCTTTTCAACGTTTTCACCCATTGTACCACTTTTAGGATATGGTAATATCCGAGTACCACCAGTCACCTAGCAAGGTGTCCAAAACCTGATGACCCCGCCCCCAAAATAGGGAAAAAAGTGATAAAGTACAGGTACTCCTTGACTTACAACAGTTCGCTTAGTGACTGTTGGAAGTTACAATGGCACTGAAAAAAGTGCCCCCCAAGCCACAGCCGAGCAAGACATCTGCCTGCCTGCCCGGCCACGCTCTTTTTTCTAACAGTGAGAACAATTAATCAATGGAATAGCTTGTCTCCAGGAGCTGTGGGTGCTCAATCACTGTAGGTTTTCAATAGACTGGACAAACCAATTGACTGGGATGGTAACATCTCCTGTCTTGAGCAGGGAGTTGGACGAGAAGACCTGTGCGGTCCCTTCCAGCCCTATGATTCTATGCTCTGTGTTCTTGAAACTACCGTGCAAGGTTAGTAAGTTATGTAGAAAACATTGGCAGCTGCCTAAGCTGTAGTAAATTCTAGGACTATATGGTCATTCTCAACGTTCTTACCACTTCCAATTCCTTCACCACTTACTCCTTGTTAATATTAAGTCCAGTATAGATGATTCTCTAGACCCTTCCTCCATTGCAGTTGTCTACAAGATATGTCAAGAAATTATTGGATCTCCCACTTACTGCAGAGTATGATTCCCAGTGATGTCAAGGAAGTTGAAATCCTCCATTTTCACTATAGTGTTTCCTGGATATCTTGATCATCCAGCCTGCAAAAATTTATGTATCTTTTGCTTGTTTGAATTGCCTGTAGTACATGCCCACAACGTCATTTTGTTTTGTTTTTTCAGTCTTAATATTTACCCAAGCACTTTCAACAGTGTCTTCCTCCCTGATGTGTTGTTGTTATTAAATTTATTTGCTGCCAAAGTCCCAGTGACGTATGAATTTCTGTATAGATGTGTCTTTATATCCAATGAGATTCTCCTTTTGTCGGATCTGTTTCTTCTGAACAAATTACATCTTTCCTGCACAGTATTCCAATTATGATATCCATCCCAGCTAGTGTCTGTAATACTTTCAATGTCATATTTACTCTCCTGTACTAAGACTTTAGGTTTGCCTGTTTGCTCCCCATACGGGCATCTGAGCCCTTTAGTAATGCTCTTTTAAAAATTTCTTCGCTATATCTCCTAGTGAAGAGTTCCCCAACATTTACTGCTTTGTGGACTGGCGGGGGGAGTTTGCCTACCTGGCTGGCAGGCGTGCGTGTGTGCACAGCTCCATTTGCATGAATGGCATTAAAATGCTCCTGCCTCTCACTCAAATGGAGCGCATGTGCATATGCTCTCTGCTGCTCACCTCTACTTGCACAACTGAAGATATGCATGTACGTGCACATGCTTGCCGGCCATTTCCACAGCCCAGTTGCAACCCCTCATGGCCCACAGGTTGAGGACCCCTGTCCTGGTGTATGTAAGATACAGTATACTGACTTTAGACTTGTGTTTTAAGTGTGGCTCTAGGAAATAGAATCCCTTGCCCTCCAGATGACTTAAACAATATGTTTTCCAAAGATATTCTTCTTAGTTTTTGCAAGGTGCAGCCCATCTGCCCCAGAAGCTCTTCCTATAGGTACTAAAGACTGTAACCCAGGAATCCAAAGTTTTCTCGAGGACACCATACCTTGAGTCAATGGTTCAAAATCCTATTTCAGAGAAATTCCTATTCTCTGCTGGGACAACATTAATCCAGCTGCTCTAGTACTCTAGGACTGATTCGGAGCTGTTCATGGTCCTGATTTTCATTCAAACACCATGTCCTACTCAAAAAGATTTGGTATGATTGCCTCCATGTCATTTTCATATATACAATTTGTTTTGACCATTATGTTTTCCATCCAGATCCATTTGCTTGAGGCTGCAGAACGACCTTCACCTTCAGACAATGATCTTCCAATGACAAGAACTACAGCCACTTGGTATGATGATGTGGTGCCTGATGCTATTCCCCTAGCTAATCCAGGAACAGCCCTGAGGAAACCAATGGGACCTGTTGGTGAGCAGATTGCCTCATGTTCTCTTCCTGGGCATCTGATTTTTATAAAAATGGGAAATGCCATGTATTTCCTAATAGGCCAATTCTGTCTTTTTTTCCGCACTGAACTTGTGGTTCATTATTTCAATCAAATAACATTATGTCTGGGCTTAGGCCAAGAAATTTAATCATTAGTTATAGCATTATCATTTGCTATACAAGTGTCTTACTTATTTAAGTAAGTAAGTAACGAGCCTTTCTGGAAAAGGTATGTCTAGACATTTTCCAAGAAAAGGGGAAATCCTGTTGGATCTTCATAAAGAGAGAAGTCTTCGCCTATGCCAGGGGTCTCAAACTCGCAACATCACGTGATGTGTTGCAACGTATTGTGACTTTTTGTTCCATTGCCAGCAATGGGGTGGGCACAGTTTCGGCATGACACATCTTGCCCCCAGGACAGCAGTTTGACACCCCTGCCCTATGCAGTCAGCTCTGCAAATAAGATGTTCCCAGTATTCACTAATCCAGAATGTCTAGAGACATGGGTTTCCACAATTACAGCCACTTTTATCAAAATGATGAAAGCAGTTCACACTGCTCCTTTTGGACTTCTGCATAACATCATGAGCATGATATCATTATGATGTCATCATAAAAGATGTGATGCTGCTTTTATCGAAATGACCAGTGCTACTTGACCTCTTTTACTAGTTTTCCTTGGTTGAAATAGTAATGGATAGGTTGCAAGTATATGGCCATCACTTCCCTACTACTCTCTCTCTCTCTCTCTCTCTCTCTCTCTCTCTCTCTCTCACACACACACACACACACACACACACACACACACACACAAATGAATATGCTTAGGAAATGAGTGATCAAAGACTGAGGAAGTCTTTCTTTCAAGCTTTCCTTCCACCAGTAATAATGATGTTAGGATGTTAGTGGTAATTTCTTATGATATATGTAATAGCACTTGCTCTCTCTTCCCATCCTCTGGTAGAAGAAGATTGCCTGAGTGACAGGGAAAGGCTGGAAAAGGGAAGAGAAGGTGTAAAAATAATTGAGTGAAAAATGGTCTTGGGGAGAAATGTTCCAGGGAAGGCAGTGCAGAAAGAAAAGAGTAGAAAAACAGGAGTTCTCTGGGGAAAAGGATTCAAGGATGATTAAGGTGGCTACATGTGGAAACAGGGCAAGAGAAATGGGATTTCAGGATGGAGGTAACTGTGAGGGTGGGGGGAGAGAGGTTACAGGGGGAAAATGAACGAGGAAGGAAAGTTTAATTTCCCCACTGCAAATTATATTACTTGTTCAAAGTATTGTAATTATTTGATCTGCAAATATTATTTTTAAGTGCAACCTTTTTTTAATTTAGCAAAGGATTAATTAATGGCATACGGGCATTCCTTTAGTTTTGTAATGCCTGAGATCACTGACTATTATTGTATATAACAAATATCCATTATATCCGTGGAGAAACAGACTGTGTGGGATTTATTGGCCTCACTTATTCTTCACAGAATAAATTTAGTTTGGAACAGGCATCAGCTAATTCATGTCTTAACTTCTTAACAACAATCAGATCATCTACACTTTTTCAATGCATTTGAAAGACACTGGGTTGAGAAATAGCTACATATAGTTGCTCAATGTACTTAACTAGTAATGGAATTTACTCATTTTATGAACCATAAACTGGCTGGGTTCATACAATGTGCTTAGCTCTCCATCCACTAAACCAGGGGTAGGCAACCTTGGCTCTTTTATGACTCGTGGACTTCAACTCCCAGAATTCCTGAGCCAGCATGTCTGGCTCAGGAATTCTGGGAGTTGAAGTCCACGAGTTATAAAAGAGCCATGGTTGCTTACCCCTGCACTAAACCAAACTCTTAAATAAAAATCACCTTAGTTATTTGCAATGGTTGCCTTAGTTGCTATGTAAATGGAGCCACTAAGGTTTTGAGTAACTTGGTTAAGCATGTTTTGTATACATAGCTACTAGCAAGGTCTGATTTACTTTTTGTTCTGGGAATCACAGAATTTGAAGTGGCTTTAAGCCTCATGTAATCCAGTCCTATCCAGTTCAGGAATCTATTTACTATAGTACCTCGACGGAGTCATTCAGGTTCAGTTTAAGCACTTCCAGCGAAGGAAGAAAAATTCCAAATGGTTGGTCTATTTTTGAATATCCCATATCTTTAGGAATGTTTTCTCAATATGCAACCAACATGTACTTTTTTGTAATTTAAACCTATTATGTCCTGTCTTCCAGAAGGACTCTTAAAAAGTCTGTCTCATCTTCTACCTGTCAGCTTCTACCTGTCAATTTAAACTAAACATCCCTGTCCCTGGCAATCTAAAAATTATAGGGTTATCAATGCATGTAACATAGATGTCAATGCTGCTAACATCAAATGTTATTGCTTGACAAGAGATGAAGAAGGAGCCATTTCATATGTTAAACTTGTGTATTGCTTTAAGAGATTTAGTTTAAGGTTGGGAGGGGGGATGAGTAGGATTGCACTTTCAAGGCCATCTCTAACTAAAGAAGATAAGGCCTTGGCAGTTTTAACAGAAGGGAAACTGATTCTTTAAATTAATTGGAGAATATGATTAATGACAAAATTAGAAAGGTGGAGAATTGTGTTTTAATATATTGTGCAAGGGGAGGAGGTTTCAGATTCCAGCTTCCTTCGAGCAAGGATTTGCTGGTGTATTAGGCTAATAAAGGACTTTTAAGGTAAGCAATGCCTCAGAGTCACTTGAAAAGCCCATACGTCAGAAACTTGACAATAGATATGTTTGTGGACAAGAATATCAACCTTGCTGTCAAGCAAAATCAAGCTTTTAATAGCGAGTGCCACACAAAGTGCACTAACCAAACAGGTGGTAAGAAAATAGGGGAACTCAGACAGCACACAGGTTATGTAGAAAGTAAACACAGGGTCAGTCATAAAGGACTCAAATGTCTAAACACCAATGCACAGAGTATGAACAGCAAGCAGGGTGAACTAGAAATTCAGGTAAATGAGGGCAGATATGATATTGTTGCCGTTACAGAAACATGGTGGGATGAACCCACAAATGGAACACATAGCTAGAGGGATTTAAATTATTTAAAAGAAACAAACCAAACAAAAGAGGAGATGGAGTTGCTCTCTATATAAGAAATAACTACACAAATAGAGCACAACAATGATAAAAACTGTCTTGAATGCATTTGGGTCAATATAAAAGGGGGAAAAATACATTGCTATAGGTGTATACTATAGGGCACCCAACCAAACAGAGGAAATAGATGACGTTTTTGCTAGTCAGCTAACTAAGGTATTTAGGAAGCACATCACAATAGTAATGGGGGACTTTAATTACCCTGACATCAACTGGGAGACAAACTCTGCACTAAGTGGAAGATCAAACAGATTCCTGGCAAACCTAGCAGACAACTTTGTCTCCCAAAAAGTAGAGAAGGGAACTAGGGAATTAGCCATATTGGATCTAATCCTCACTAACAGAGATGAAATGATAGAAGGTCTTGAAGCCACAGGAACCTTGGGGGGAAGTGATCGTGCAATATTGGAATTCAACATTCTGGAAGCACAAGCAATAGAACACAGTCAAACTAGAGTCTTGGACTTTAAGAGAGCTAATTTCAATAAACTTAGAGAGAGCTTGGGAAGGATTCCATGGATGAGAGTCCTCAAGGGGAAAACAACTCAAGAAGCTTGGGAAATTTTGAAAAGTGAGATAATAAAAGCCCAGTCTAGCACAATACCAACAAAGAAGAAAAATAACAGCTCTCAAAAGAAACCAACATGGCTTCATAAAGAACTCTCTGATAAATTGAAAGATAAAAAGGACAAGTATAAAAAGTGGAAAGAGGGGAACATAACTAAGGCAGAATATGAGCAAATAGCCCATGCCTGCAAAGACGAAGTGAGGAAAGCTAACGCTCAAAATGAACTAAGGCTTGCGACCAAAGTAAAAAATAACAAAAAAAGCTTCTTTCAACATGTAAAAAACAAGAAAAAAGTTAAGGAAATAATTGGTCCATTAGTGGGGGAAAGTGGCAAGAAGGTGACAAGCAACAGGGAGAAAGCAGAAGTATTTAACTCGTTTTTTGCATCTGTCTTTACACAAAGAGAAGAAACAGTCCAACCTATCAAAAACAGTACCATAAAAAACAGATTAGAAACACAAGTTAAGATAGGCAAGAAAATGGTAAGTGAGCACCTGTCCAGCCTGTGGTTGTTGTTAGCTGCGAAGTCGTGTCCGACCCATCGCGACCCCATGGAAAACGTTCCTCCAGGCATTCCTGTCCTCTACCATCTTCTGGAGTCCATTTAAGCTCACGCCTACTGCTTCAGTGACTCCATCCAGCCACCTCATTCTCTGTCGTCTCCTTCTTCTCTTGCCCTCAATCTTTCCCAGCATTAGGCTCTTCTCCAGTGAGTCTTTCCTTCTCATTAGGTGGCCAAAGTATTTGAGTTTTAGCTTCAGGATCTGGCCTTCTAAAGAGCAGTCAGGGTTGATCTCCTTTAGAACTCATCCAGCCTAGATTAGTTCAAATCACCAGGACCAGATGGATTATACCCCAAGGATCTCAAGGAATTGGCAGATGTGATCTCAGAACCACTGAACTATATTTTTCAAAGATCCTGGAGCACTGGGGAACTACCAGAGGACTGGAAAAGAGCCGATGTAGTTCCCATCTTCAAAAAAGGGAAAAAAATAGATCCAGCAAACTACAGACCTATCAGCCTGACCTCAATACCTGGGAAGATTCTGGAAAAGATAATTAAACAATGAACCAGCGAACACCTAGAGGCAAATGAAGTCTTTACTAAAAGCCAAAATGGCTTTGTCGAAAACAGATCATGCCAGACAAATCTTATTGTATTCTGTGACCAAGTGACAAAATTAGTGGACCAAAGGAATGCTGTGGATATAATTTATTTGGACTTCACTAAGGCATTTGATAAAGTAGATCACAACCTACTACTTGATAAGATAGAAAAATGTGGGTTAGACAGCATCACCACCAGATGGTTTTGTAGCTGGCTGACTGGCCGTACTCAGCATGTGGTCCTCAATGGAACTGCATCTACATGGAGGGAAGTGTATAGTGGGGTGCCCCAGGGCTCTGTTCTGGGCCCAGTGCTCTTCAACATCTTCATCAATGATTTGGATGAGGGGATAGTTGGGGAACTCATCAAATTTGCAGACGACACCAAGCTGGCAGGAATAGCTAACACTCCAGAAGATAGGCTTAAGATACAGGAGGATCTGGACGGACTTGAACACTGGGCACTATCTAACAAAATGAAAATCAATGGTGAAAAAAGTAAGGTTCTACGTTTAGGCAAGAAAAAACAAATGTACAGGTATAGTATAGGTGGTACCTTGCTCAATAGTAGTAACTGTGAGAGGGATCTTGGAGTCCTAGTGGACAATCACTTAAATATGAGCCAGCAGTGTGCTGACGCTGCCAAAAAAGCCAACACAGTGCTAGGCTGCATTAACAGAGAGATAGAATCAAGATCAAGTGAAGTACTAATACCACTTTACAATGCCTTGGTAAGGCCACACTTGGAATACTGCATCCAGTTTTGGTCACCACGATGTAAAAAAGATGTTGAGGCTCTAGAAAGAGTACAGAGAAGAGCAGCAAAGATGAAGGCTAAAACATATAAGAAACGGTTGCTGGAATTGGGAATGTCTAGTCTAATGAAGAGAAGGATGAGGGGGGACATGATAGCAGTGTTCCAATATCTCAGGGGCTGCCACAAAGAAGAGAGAGTCAAGCTATTCTCCAAAGCACCCGAAGGCAGGACAAGAAACAACAGATGGAAACTAACCAAAGAGAGAAGCAACCTAGAACTAAGGAGAAATTTCCTGACAGTTAGAGCAACTAACCAGTGGAACAACCTGCCTCCAGAAGCGGTGAATGTTCCAACACTGGAAGTTTGTAAGAAGAGACTGGACAGCCATTTGTCTGAAATGGTATAGGGTTTCCTGCCTGAGCTGGGGGTTGGACTAGATGACCTCCAAGGTCTCTTCCAACTTTATTATTATTATTATTATTATTATTATTATTATTATTATTATTATTATTATTATTATTATTATTACCTGAAAATACTTGAAGACAGCCATCATGTCTTCCTCCAGTGTTGTCTTCTCCATGCCAAACATAGCCAACTTTTTCAAGCTTTTCCTCTTTTCTCATATTATCTCTCAGACTCAAATATGTGTTGGACCCATTGTAATTATTTGAGAGTGGTGGGAGAAAGAGGCTTATCTTAGTCTTGATCTGGGTCTTATTAAAAATAGTTGTAGGCAGATCTCATGCTGAATATGTAAAATGTTTATTTTGTGACAGAAATTTCAAGGAGATCCCTGCTGCAGCTGAATTTTTGGCAGTGCTTATCAATTAAGAACACAGCTTCTGAATCAATTAGGAAGGTGTGAATTATTATTCTTGATATGTTATGAGCAGTTTCCTATTAATGAATATCTTATAGTTAGACTGCTTAGTTAGGCGAATCGTATTTAAATTTTGCTTTCTCATTCAATTTTTTTTACTGTAATAAAGATACATATAGACACATAACTATATTTGTAAACATTGCAATAGCACTTGAACCTCTGTACTGCTTCTCAGGGCTTTACAGTCCTATCTAAGCGATTTTACATAATCAGCATATACTACTACTACTACTACTACTACTACTACTACTAATAATAATAATAATAATAATAATAATAATAATAATAATAATAATAATAATAATAATAATAATAATTGGAAGGGACCTTGGAAGTCTTCTAGTCTAACCCTCTGCTCAAGCAGGAACCCTACACCACCTACACCGTGAGGATTGAACCCCTGGCAGTCAGCAGAATTAGTCTGCAGTATTGCATTCTAACCACTGCGACAACATGAAAAATATACATTAACTGACTCCTGTTGTTTGACACTGTTGCTTATCTTTTGAACCAAAGTGTTTATGCTTATATTTTTTAGGGCTTCCAGGGCCAACTGGGAGACCAGGACTGCAAGGCCCAAAGGGAGAAAAGGGGGAGATTGGTGAAAGAGGACCAGCTGGACCACCAGGTAAGTGGAAGAGAGAAACAGCTATACTTATGGGAGGACAATATGGAGCCTGAGTTGGCAGATTTCATGAAGATACTTGAAGTTGGGCTACATGTTACGTGGCAATTCTGCAGCTTCCAGATGAACCATATTCCCATAGTCCTCATCAGCACAGTGATTTAGATTACAGGAAAGGACTGCTAGGACTTGGAGCCCAGCACACTCAAACACAAATCTTCAGTCTTGATGGCTGAATTGAATTTTCTTCTTGGCTATCCTTTCTAATCCCAATGATATTGAAGCAATTTGTTTCCAAAACTTAAAAACAGGTCTCTGTAATTTATTCCATTTAAGAACTGTTATATGATTTGTCATAGGTCCTCATTTTATTAATGAACATCACATGCATCATCAAAGGCAACAATTTCTCATCAGTAGTAGTAGTATGTTTTATTTTTTAGAACATTTTTGTGCTTAAAATCTGCATGGCATTCAATACATGTGATAGTAGTGGGGGGGGGAAGCCACTAATCATTTTTAACATTACTTTGAATCATATTTCTAATCTATTGGGATGTAAGCAATTCTATTACATGTGAAAGTTTCCCTTGATTTTTAGACTATGATGACTGGCCTGGGAAGGTGGAAGTTGTATCTGGAGAACAATAGGTTGTAGAAAAATGGTGCCATGTAAATAAACTTGCTAACTCATCAGTTGACTTGTCTCCAGATATGTAACAGCATAAGTATGTCTAGAAATTGGATAGAAAACATTTCCCCAAATTTGAGAGGTATCATATGGCATCTTCTTACTTGGTATATTCCAGTTGTTTAGACTTCACAGTCTAAACAACTAGAATGTAGGGAGAAATTCATGAGTATACCTCATATGCAATTTTTGCAATTCCAGTGACCAGGGCTTCTAGGTCTTAGCTCATCCAAGCTCATTCTGAACAGTTCAGAACCAGTGATTACTTTTTTTTTTCAAGGATGGAGTGTTTTCTACTTTGGTAGGCAGTGAAGGGTGAAGGGGCAGTGGGACAGGACAATCTCACTAAGGGGTTTTTGACCATATCAGCTCAAAAGAGGAATAGTGGAATAGCCTTGGTGGAGCAGTGGGCTAATGCCTCCTTAAGTAACACCAGCTGCCTGCAATTAGTGCAGGTTCGCGTCCCACCAGGCTCAAGGTTGACTCAGCCTTCCATCCTTCCGAGGTAGGTAAAATGAGGACCCAGATTGTTGGGGGCAATAAGCTGACTTTGTAATAATGCCGCTTGGGGTGTGTGTGAAAGCCCTAACAAGCAGGCATATACATAGAATGAAGGCTACTGCTAAGCTTGTAAGCCGCCTTGAGTCTTCGGAGAAGGGCGGGATATAAATGGAATTAAAATAAAAAAAATAAAAAAATAAGCAGGGAATAAGCATGAAACAGGATGTTCCTCCATCACCTAGAGAGCTAAGCAGAAGAAGTGTAATGAGCTGTGAGAATAACCTTGAGGAATAAGAGGAAGAGTTGCAACCAAGCCAACTGTCAGATAAGAGAGATTTGAATCCAAAGCAGAAATATAATTTGAGAAAGGGTCTTAGGCTTGATCCTCCCTAATTCTCTTGTAGATAAAGATAGGAAGGGGGAGCTGCTTTCAGACTTGCAAGACTGATGTCATCTCTTCAAGGTAGACCAGACTTGGTAAACAAAGTTATAAATATTAAAAATACTTTTATTATAGGATTATAGTAATAGTAATCTTGCAAATCTGAATGTGCCTTCCCTCTCTCTGCTAATATTTTTGCCAGTTTGAAGTCCATTCCTGCAGCATAAGGGAGGATTTTGCCTCCTTGCATGATAAGAGGGCACATGGCAACCAGATGTAAATGCAAACAAGTTGCCAAGCACCCAAAATGTCGTCATGTGACTGGTGGGGGAGCAGTACAGCTTTTTACAATGGCTAGAAGTGCTCTATGGGCTGAAAAGCACCTCTTTTGAGACGGCAAATGGTCATTAAAGACAAAAGATTGTAAATCAAGAATTACCTGTATAGTTCTTTGCAACCTTCTATGCTGGAGTGAGGATGCTTCCCCATCCAGGCCAGCCATTCAGTCTTTTTGGAGAGGACTAAGAAAAGTTCCTCTTCAAATTGAAGCTCACTTGAGCAGCCCATTCTCCTCAAGTTGGTATACTTTCCTCTACCATTTAGACTTTTTTTTTTTTACAAACTGGCTTATTCCTTGGTTCTTAGTTGCTTTGTAGCTCAATTGGATGCACTAATCTTCTTTTGCTCTGGTCTCCTCCTCACAGCCAGGACTTTCTCCACCAATGTCTAGAAATTGGCATGCAAAATATTTATGCTTGATAATCCAATGTTGGGAGGAAGTGGTTTGATAGCCTGGGGTTGGGGGGAAATGACTCATGCTTGGCCATGCCTTAGCTGTGACAGAAAGTTGTCCTTTATCAATGTTTCACATATTTCAAGCAAGATTTTTTGCATTAAGGAACAGGCTCTGTGACAGATGCCTTAAGGCTCAGCTTAATCCTCAGCAAAACCAATGCACTTCCAGTGCTCTGAGGAATCGTGACTCTTTCTTTGCTCTGAATTCTAGGACAACTTGGACCTCCAGGACCTAGAGGATATCCTGGTGAGACAGGGATTCCTGGACCACCAGGGCCACCGGGACCTCCAGCATCTCCAAATTTCCCATTAACATTTCAACAAGGAGTTCTTTACTCACTGCAGCCCAATGGTGAAAAAGAAAGTAGGTCTACACATGGTTTGAAAAAGAAATGCGTACCCAGTAAACTGTATATGCGCATAAAGAGCTGTTGAGGAATACTGGTGAAAGTCCTGAACTAGGAGGGGGGAGGACCCAGGTTTAAGCCCCTCCTCAGCCGTGGAATCTCCTTGGTACCAGTTCCTCACTGTCAACTCAACCTCCCTCACAGGGTTGCTGAAACAGAAGGAGGAGGAAGTGTCTTGAGCTCCTGAATAAAAAAAAAAACAGGAGCTACATAAATAATTACAAAGAAACAAATACATATAACAAACTATTGCAAAAAACAAACTGTTGAACGAGGGATGGCCACATAGGTAGTTGTTGATGGGCATATGTTGAAGTTCTTGTTATTATTGACCATTCTGACATTTCCCTACCATCTTGTTTTATGCCATCCCTCTTACTTCCAACAATCCTCTCTTCTCTGAGTTTCTGCAAGCACAACAAGAGTGAAGAGATGGAAGAGTATCCTTCTTTTGATTTCCCCCCCTCTTCCTCTATGTGTGACCTGAACCTAGAGAAAGGGCAAGCACGTGAGCTCTGTGCAGAGAGTAAGCAAGAGGACCTTGATGGAGATACGCAAGATGTGTAGCCAGGCTCAAGGTCATCCTTCTTACTCTCTACATCAGTGTTTTTCAACCTTGGCAACTTTAAGATGTGTGGACAGCTGGGGAATTCTGGGAGTTGAAGTCCACACATCTTAAAAGTTGCCAAGGTTGAAAAATATTGCTCTGCATCATGGTACCTTGAATAAACTCTCTTCCAAGCCTTCTCTTTCCAAAAAGAAATGCCATCCCAGTGGTTTCTGAAGTGAAAAAGAAGTGTTGAATAGAGGAGCTAAAATGATCAAGTGATTGGATAAAAGTGATCCCCGTTGGAAAAACAATAAATGTTCAGGACTGTTTAGAAGGGCAAGGAAAGAAAACCATGGGGGAGGGGACAGTGGCCATCCTAAAAATGTTGGGCTAGAATGCCTGTCATGCTGCCCACTGACTGAAAGAAACGTGGGTATGCTTGGATGTTAAAATGGAGATTTTTTTTAGGAGCTTCAGTCTATTTATTCTTAACTATAAATTTGCATTTTATTTTTATCGTTGTTTGCTGTTCAGAGTTCTTTTGGCAGATGGGAAGCTATATACATTTGATTAATACATTAATTAATAAACAATCTGGGTTTCAAGGCTGTCTTGAGGGCAACATGTTCCCAACCCTTGTGACCGAAGGGTGGTAAAAAAAAATATGACGGCGAGAGAAAGAGAGAGAGCAGCCGAGATGGAGACTATGTAATATACTGACTTCAATATCGGTCATTCAGGACAAATACAAAAAAAAATATGATTGTAGTTGTAAGATATGCCTTAAAGGTGACTGGAGAGACCGCATGGGTGGGAGGAGGACATGTGATGATTCCCCTTTTTCCTCTCATTTGCCCCTTCCATCAACCGGAAGACCACTTTTATCCTCTAGATCAGCACGGAGCTGGCCTCTGAGAGCTCTCTCTGAAGCACACTTTGTGAGTCTTCCAGAATGGCTGCCTGTGCAGGTGCATATGATAGCCACCTCCCAAGGCGTCTCCAGAAGGATCATCTCAGAGCAACATGGCTCGGGCAGTTGTCTCGGGTGGCAAGTTATTCTAGAAAGCCACAAACATTACCTTAAGTGCAATAAAGCCTTTGCTGCGGATTAGGAAGATAGAACTTGCCCATACTCACTGTCTGTCCATGTCTACCACTTGAGATTAGAGAGTAAGGAAGATGACCTTGCTTGAGATATGCAAGTTCTGTTGCCTAGGCAAAAGGGGCGTAATTCACTGAACCATAAGGAGGAGGAGAAGGTCCAGCACAATCAGACCTGCATGATTTGTTTACTGTAGCCAATCTCAGAAAAGGTAGGCTTAACCTTCCTGTGATTTCTTGGCCTGATCTGTCTAATGAGGCTGAAGTTGCTCTGGTTTGCCTAATATTTGGGCCAGTCCTGAATATATCCATGAAACTTTGCATAAGCAATTCTGAAAAGGGATTAGGCAAATTATTTTCTATATACTCATTTATTTATTCACATTTATTTAACCTATTTTATTTTATTTATTTATTTATTTATTTATTTATTTATTTATTTATTTATTTATTTATTTATTTATTTATTTATTTATTTATTTATTAAATTTGTATACCGCCCTTCTCCCGAAGGACTCAGGGCGGTGTACAGGGCAATAAATATTAAAAAACAAAGTACAAAAGTTAAAAAACAATTAAATAATTTATGCCCGATACATACAATAGTTAAAACCATATTAAAAAACCCAACCCCAAACCCATCAGACCAGGCCGGACTGCTCAAATAAATAGGTTTTTAGATCCCGCTGGAAGGAGCGAAGGTCGGGGGCCATCCGGAGCTCAACCGGCAAGCGGTTCCACAGGTCTGGCACGCCCACAGAGAACGCCCTCCCCCTGGGGGCCACCAGTCGACATTCTCTGATCGGAGGCACCCTGAGGAGGCCCTCTCTGTGGGAGCACACTGGACGGAGGACGTAGGTAATCCAGACCCATGCCATGTAGGGCTTTGTAGGTCATTACCAGCACCTTGAATCTCACCCGGAGGGCAAATGGCAGCCAATGCAGCTCGCGGAGCAAAGGTATAACATGGGAGTATTGGGAGACTCCCAACACAACTCGTGCAGCTGCATTCTGCACCAGTTGGAGCCTCCGAGTGGTCTTCAAGGGCAGCCCCATGTAGAGAGCATTACAGTAGTCCAAACAAGAGGTCACGAGCGCATGAGTGACTGTACGCAAGGCATCCCGGTTCAGATAGGGCCGCAACTGGTGCACCAGGCGAACCTGGGCAAAGCCCCCCCTAAATTAGGCCCCCCTAATTTATTCTGACCTTTTTATTTTTATTTGAATATTGAAGGCAGCTGACATCAGAATACAGAAGTATTGAAAGACTAAGACCAATGTTGATATTGTTGATTCATGAAGACTGTTGCATTACCAAAATGGAAGTTCCAGATTTGATAGAACCCTAGGAAGCTAATAGTTGAGCCATCAAATCTAACCCCCTCCTTAGTGCTGGAATCCAAATTAAAACTTCCAGAGAGGTGTTCAGTGTCTCCCTGAACCCTGCTTCCCCCCCACACACACACAAATCTTTAAATATAACCTATCATTTCTCTGGGCAATTGGTTCTGGTTTCAAATTGCCCTTAGCATTAGGAAGTTTCATATTTAACTAGAATCTATCTTCCTATAAATTAAATTCATTATTCTATGAACTGTATTTTGGAACAGTTTAGAGAAGAGATCTTCATCTCCTATGTTAGATCCTTTCAAGAATTCAAATGTATTTAATTTTTAGCTTTTGGTCCTGCTACTTGTGGATTTCTCACCAGATCTGCTTGGCCACTTCAGCTTCATGGCCTTTGGTCTGCAAAGTTAGTCCTTAGCTGTCATCTTCATCAATTACCAGATTAGCTCTTCCTAGAGGGGTGAAACAAACTTTTGTGAAGCAAAATGCTTTACAGAACCTGTTGCAAAACTTTAAGCTGCAGCTCCAAATTACTAACAGCAGAGGGAAGCAGAACCTAGATAATGGTGAAAAACTACTGTTAGGGGTAAACTGCTGGTGACTATGATGATGTGCTTTGATGGTTATTTTGAAGTTAGTGTTGATTCTTAGCAACCACATAGATAGATTTATTTATTTTTGCACAATGTTCCTAACCTAGTCTTCTAGATCTTCCAGTGGGGCATTGTGCTGTTGGTCATCCTATTGTCTTCTTCCTTCCACCTTTCCCCCCATTATGGATTTCTCAAGGGAATAGATATTTGTATAAGGTACCTGAAGTCGGATAATTTGAGCCTGTCATTTGTGCCTCAAATGAGAATTCCGGATTCATTTGTTGGTTTTCTTGGCTGTCCATGGTATTCTCAGGAATCTCCTCCAACCGTCCAAAAACATCAATATTTTTTCTATCTTCCTAACCCTGGGTCGATCAGAAGGTCGGCAGTTTGGCGGGTCGAATCCCGAGTGCCACGTAACAGAGTGAGCGCCTGTTACTCGTCCCAGCTTCTGCCAACCTAGCAGTTCGAAAGCACGTAAAAATGCAAGTAGAAAAATAGGGACCACTACGGTGGGAAGGTAACAGTGTTCCGTGCGCCTTTGGCGTCTAGTCATGTCGGCCACATGACCACGGAGGCGTCCTCGGACAAGCACTGGCTCTTTGGCTTTGAAACGGAGATGAGCACCAGCCCCTAGAGTCGGAAATGACTAGCACGCATGTGCGGGGGAACCTTTACCTTTAACCCTGGGTCAACCTGTTTTTTCAGATATTTTCTTCATGAAGCTTTTTTTTTGCTTTCTTTTTTCATCAGGAGTGCTCCAGGTGTATTGAGACCTAGCTCCCATCATTCTGAGCCATTGCTATGAAAAGTTTTTACTGTCAGGAAATTCCAAGGCATCCAGTATGAGAAGACCAGTCTAGCAAAAAGCACTTTTAAGCTATTTTGGGTTATGAAAGTGGGCAGCTTTTTGATGACAGCTGTAACTGGAAGGTACCAACCTCAAGTCAGTTCAAATGACATCACTTTACAGGATTTTATAGTTCTTTGGCTTAAATCACTGCTTCTTTGTGTTGTTGGGAGAAAAAAAGGGAAAATATTACGTATTTTTAGTAACTCAAATAGTATAACTTGCTCTTTGGTTGGTTTCAATACTTGACAATATTCTTCCTTTTATTTGCACATGTTGATCTGTTCTACTCTACCTCATAATCATCAATAAATAAAACTTTGATATTGGTTTGTTCCCATTAGTATTGATACATTCCTCTTTTACTACTTAGGAGCAAGAAGAAACAGTTGGTTTTGCAGCATCTGCAGTGCCACTAGATGGTGGTCAAGGATCATGATGGTGATGATCTCTTGGTGATGACAATAATAATGCTGCAGTATCCACTTTCACCTGATATAGCCAAATCTCGAAAAGTCTCTGTTCAGACATGAGATCTTGTAAGAGTTTGGCATTTTTAATTTTTAAAAATTAGAAGAAGCATGATACGGTGTGCTTTTTGAAGATGCTGTTGACTCCTGGTTTAAGGATTTCTTAGTAGCGTCCAGTTAGTGTTCCCAAAGGCGGGAGAATTGTAGGAGTTGTAGGTCTAATACATCTGAAGGGACACTAGATAAGATAAGATAAGATAACCTTTATTGTCATTTTTTTACTGTGGGCACAATGGCAAACGTCAAAAATGAAATTTAGTTGCCCGCTCTCAAAGTGAGACACATACACGACACACACCTAAAACATACTACATACAACATATGTATAGACCCACACCCCTACATATACATGAGAAATAAATATTAAATACTGTCCATCTTGAATATATAATGGAAGGAGGAAGCCTGAGAGTTCACAAGGTTAATGCTGTATGGAATGAAACTATGGCTGAATCTGGATGTTCTGCTATGGATACCACGAAGCCCCCTCCTCCCAGAAGGTAACAAGGAAAACAGGTTATGAAGAGGATGTGTAGTGTCCCAGATAATCTTACGGACCCTGCTCAAGCAACGCTTCTGTGCTATGTCCTGGATGGGAGGGAGGGAACTGCCAATGATCTTTTCGGCCATCCTCACCATTCTCTGCACTGCCTTCCTGTCTGAAGCAGTGATGCTTACAAACCAGACTGTGATGCTGTATGACAGGATGCTCTTGATGGTCCCCCTGTAGAAGGTGGTCAGGACAGGGGAAGGAAGATGTGCTTTTCTCATGCGACGCAGAAAATGCAGGCGCTGCTGTGCCCACTTCACCAGTTTCTCACTGTTGAGCGACCAAGCCAGCCTACTCGTTAGCTAAGTTGGGAAAGTTGAATTTGGGAATTGTTGGACTGCATATAGCCTGACCATCTCAGTAAACATCTCAAGGCCCAGACCTTTGTTTTACTTTGCACTTCAGGTCCTATAAATTCTTCTCCTGGATCCGTGAGCTGTGTCCCTGTTTCTCTTCACCTACCCATTTCATTATTTTATATTCTGC
Source organism: Vipera berus (assembly GCF_964194415.1). Taxonomy (NCBI): domain Eukaryota; kingdom Metazoa; phylum Chordata; class Lepidosauria; order Squamata; family Viperidae; genus Vipera; species Vipera berus. The sequence continues at coordinate 66,379 of NW_027673651.1, forward strand.
AGTTTACTTTAGTCTCTGTCCAATGTTCTTTTTCCAACACTATTGAAGGTTTCATTCTGGAAAGGGGAGAGGAAGAAAGAACAATATTTTCTCCAAATGTTCATGGTTGCTTTTAAAAAGGAGAAATAAATAAGGGAAAACACCAAGGTAATGCTCTGTCCAATTCATTATCCTGTTTCCAGCATGTTCATTCAACCTTAGCTTCCTTACCAATATATTACAAATAAACCAGAAGGTCCAGGACAAGAGAGAGATATTCAGAAGAACAAGGGAGCATAGCAAATTCTTTTAGAATTTATTGGCTTCAACATACACATTACAGATAGTCCTCGACTTATAGCCATATAAGTGAGATTCAAGGTGCTGGTGATGACCTATAAAGCCCTAAATGGCATGGGTCCGGATTACTTACGGGAACACCTGCTGCCAGCATCAACTTCCCTTTGTCCAGTGCGCTCCCACAGAGAGGTCCTCCTCAGGGTGCCGTCGGTCAGAGAGTGTCGACTGGTGACCCCCCAGGGGGAGGGCGTTCTCTGTGGGCGCGCCAGACCTTTGGAACTGTTTACCGGTTGAGCTCCGGATGGCTCCTGACCTTCGCTCCTTCCGCCGTGACCTAAAAACTTATTTATTTGAACAAGCCGGCCTGGTCTGAGGGGTTTGGGGTTTTTCAATATTAATTTTAATTAATTTTTACTGTAATTGGGCTTTAATATTTAATTCTATCTTAACTTTTGTACACTGTATTTTTATTGTATTTATTGCCCTGTACACCGCCCTGAGTCCTTTTGGAGAAGGGCGGTATAGAAATTAAATTATTATTATTATTATTATTATTATTATTATTATTATTATTATTATTATTATTATTATTATTATTATTATTATTATTATTATATTTGAGCCCAGAATTATGGTTGTAAATTATGGCAGTCTTAAGTAGATTACAGATGCACCCAATTTTACAACTTTTTTTGCGACAGTCATTAAGTAAACTTAGTGGTTGTTAAGCCAACCCATTTTCTCCAAATGGTTGTTTTTTTGCCGGAAATAGGAAGTAAATGCTGGAAATCAGCAAAATCAGCTAAAAATTACAGTCATGTGACTGCGAGACTGCAAACAGCTGTAAATGCAAGTCAGTTGCCAACCAGCCAAAATACAACCCTGTGACTGCATGTGTGTGTGCAGCTATCAGAACTTTGAAAATGGGTTATAAATAATTCTGGGGAGGAATCTGTCATAACTTCAAACAGTTACTAAGTCATTAGCCCATACTGCCTGTATTAAAATAGAAATTGGAACACCCTCCAACAGTAAGGTTCTTTTTGTTCATTTTTTTTTAAATAGGCCCTTTTTACACTTTCATAAAATGCTGCATGAACAAGGGAAACCAGCAGTCTTAACATGATAGTACAAAATTGTAAGGCAGTTCAATATTATAGCAAAACATGGGAGTTGTGGAGTATATTACCTAGATACTGCATTAAAAAAAAAACTTTGGTACCATCACGTAGGATGGCAGGAAAATCATTGTTTTGAAATATTTTATTAATGGATACCAGCAGATCCATAACAAAGGATGGAGAAAAGCTGCAGATGGGTCAAAGGAACTCTTGCCTACCTGACTAATTTTGGAAATGAACATTGGGTGTTCTTTTTAAGCCAGAATTCAGAAAGAGCAGAATGAAGATGGGGTGAATTTGCAGGACAATGAACGAATGGAAAAATAGAAAAGATGCATGCTAGTAATTATTGCAGTATTGTTCAGACTTGTTTTTTGTTTCACCGGAGGGTAGGGCTAGAGGCAAGTAAAGGCAAATTACAGGGAACAGATTTTGGCTCAATGTTAGGAGATATTCTTACTCTAATGGTAAGAGATGATCAACAATGCAAATAACTGTCTGAAGAAGCACAGGGCTTCCTCTCCTTGGAGGGCAGACGGCAAACAGTCAGGATGCTATGGCTGCATCTTGTGCTGTACCATAAAACGTGGACCGAAAAGAAATGAAACTGAAGGACTGACTGTCCAACTCTGAAATTCTATTAGTCTTCAAGGGAAATCACCAGATGGCACAAAATACAGTAACATGCATTTAATTTAACAAGAGCAATGATGTCTCACCTCTTGTTCTTGCTAATGCAGATGGAGAGCCACAGTTAGCATCTACTGTCATTGACACTATATTGGCTGGTTTGCCAGGACCTCGTGGGGCACCAGGACCCATAGGGCTGCCAGGTAAGACAGATGGTTTGATAGAAACAGAGGAATAAAGTAACAACTGTGTTTGACACTCCAAGTACAATCACTTCTAGAACCTGTTTGCTTGACACACCTGATTTATTTATTTTTTAACATCCCACCCTCAATCTTCCCATCTGTGTTCCAGTTGGAAAAAATAAATGGGAAGCAAACAAAGTAGCAGCTTGAACAATCATCTTTATTTTCAAGAATGTTTCTGGGACTCAGCAAGACTGTATAAGCGCTCTTGCGTGATAAGAATATGTCAGCTGCACCGTGGAGCTTTGTTTGGAGCACACTCACCAAAGAGGCAAAGTTAAGCAGAGAAAGGAAACATCCAACCTCGTAGAGAAGTGGGGGCTAGCGGGACTCTCACGTCTCCTTCTGGTGAATTAGTGAACTGCAACTAATTTTCTGCCCAATGGCAACTATAAAGCCTCCCCATCTCAGAAGCCACATGAGTTCCACATGTGCTCTCAAAAATCCAGATATACCCCACAAAACTAGGGCTTCTGTTACAGATGGAGTAGTCGCATTTGTTTAGAGCAGTGTCTGCCAAGCTCAGCAACTTTAAGTGTTTGACTTCAATTCCCACCTCACCAACTTTAAGATGTGTGGCTGGGGGGATTCTGGGAGTTGGAGTACACACATCTCAAAAATGCTAAGATTGACGAATTCTGGTTTGGAGAATCAAAGTGAATCAAAATTTTGGCTAAGAACTGTTCATACGATAAGCAGTGCTGTGCTCACCATTGTGGAGAGCCACTGAGATGAACTTGGAGAAACTATGCAGCAGCAGTTAAAAATAAAGCACATTTTAAGCCCAGGAACTGAAGAAAGGATTAGAAAAAAAAGCCTCAAACTGCCTCTGCCTTAACTATAAGAAGAAAGGATGGGAAAACACAGCTTTTTATGGTAGCATTTCAATAGCCTGTCTTGAGTTCCAGTTAAACTTGTGCAATTGGTTTTCTGACCTGGTCTACCTTAAAGGGTTGACAACTGTCACCGTCACCAAAAATAGCAAAGATGAGACTATGAAGTGTTTTTATAAACTTTTCAGGTTTAATCAAGGAGAGAAGCAACCTAGAACTAAGGAGAAACTTCCTGACAGTTAGAACAATTAACCAGTGGAACAACCTGCCTCCAGAAGCTGTGAATGCTCCAACACTGGAGGTTTTTAAGAAGAGACTGGACAGCCATTTGTCTGAAATGGTATAGGGTTTCCTGCCTGAGCAGGGGGTTGGACTAGATGATCTTCAAGGTCCCTTCCAACTTCTTCTTCTTCTTCTTCTTCTTCTTCTTCTTCTTCTTCTTCTTCTTCTTCTTCTTCTTCTTCTTCTTCTTCTTCTTCTTCTTCTTCTTCTTCTTCTTCTTCTTCTTCTTATTATTATTATTATTATTATTATTATTATTATTATTATTATTATTATTATTATTATTTCTGCCAGCTTTCCACAAACTAGGCAGTCACTTCCAAACATTTCAATCTTAGGATCCCTTTGTATTCCTAACAATGATTGAGGCCCCCAAAGAGCTTTGCTTTATGTGGGTTATATATCTAACATTATTTACTGTATTAGCAATTAAAACATTTTGAGGTTGGTCCTATGAAAACCTAAAACCAGCTTTGCACAAGGAATAAATAATATCATATCCATGTTCACCAGTATGAACAGATGCTTACCTTGATGCTGACCAGTTTTTCTGTCCCTCCAGATTTTTAAAAAATGTTTTTTAAACTAACAGAATAAAATAGGAAGCTAGCTTGCAGCGAATTTCATCGATTGGCCTCTTTGGCATACAGGTAGTCCTCGACTTACAACCATTTGTTGTGATCTTCCAGGCCTGTTTCCAACAATCAAAATCAATGGGGGAAGCCAGATTCACTTAATAACTGCAGTAATTCACTTAACAACAAGGGGAAAAAATCCTAAAATTGTACACTATTCATTTTACAAATACCTTACTTAGCAACTGAAATTTTTGTCACAATTGTGGTCATATATTGAGGACTGCCTGTGATGTTGTTGCCCCATAGGGAGGTAAGAGAACAGCCTACAGAATAGAGAAGCAGGTAAATGATTTGCTGTGACTGCTTGTATAGCAGAGCTATTTGTACTCCTGTGGCAGCAATTTTATGAGCTGTAAATGTACTACACAAAAAATTCTCTCTCCCTGTTTTATAAGAAGGACGAATAAATTTCTTTTGCAATTTCCTTTGAGAAGTTGACGTGGGAGTGGGGGAGAAAAGAGGGCTTTCTTTTATCAGTTTGGAGGGATTCTTGTACAAAGCATATATACTTTAAGCCTGCCAGAGGCTTAAACAACCTATTTGGGGGTCTTAATTTAGTAAAAAAAAAGACACAACAATAAAATGCCAAAGTAAAGTGCATTTTACTGCCAAATTTCAGTAGCATAATCTTTGAGGGGTGGATGCCTACAAAAATGGGTCTGCAGGAATGATAGGCAGCTGTGGGCTATGGATTACCCGTGATTTCTTAAAAAGTGTAATTCCAATCACGCCCATTTTGCTTTTTTATTCAACTACTGAAACTCTCACACCAACTCAAACCATAACAGTTGTGAACTGTCTCCGGCTACCCAAAAGATGCCCAACCCTAAACTGAAAAAGTGGGGAAAGGGGATCATATAGTTGCAGATGACAGCAACCTTTTCAGTCCAGTGAACAATCAGGAATTAAATCATGATAGTTAAAAAGCTCTTCCTTCCATTAGACTGGCCTGTACTTCTAACTATAATGTTTCTCTTTCTTTCTTTTCTTTCTTTCTTTCTTTCTTTCTTTCTTTCTTTCTTTCTTTCTTTCTTTCTTTCTTTCTTTCTTTCTTTCTTTCTTTCTTTCTTTCTTTCTTCCTTCCTTCCTTCCTTCCTTCCTTCCTTCCTTCCTTCCTTCCTTCCTTTCTCTTTCTTTTTCTTTCCTTCTTTCTTTCCTCCCACCCTCCCTCTCATCTTTCTTCCTCCCTCCCTCCCTTCTTTCTTTCTTTCTTTCTTTCTTTCTTTCTTTCTTTCTTTCTTTCTTTCTTTCTTTCTTTCTTTCTTTCTTTCTTTCTTTCTTTCTTTCTTTCTTTCTTTCTTTCTTTCTTTCGAATCGTCTTAAGTGGTTGGTCCACAGTAGAGGCACTCAAAAGTGACCTTCCATCAGGATGACAAGACGTTCTTTCTCTTATTACTGCATTCCTGCATTGAGCCTTCAGCTCATTTCATCCCAGACTTTGATATATGAGGGTTGCATTAATTATGAAGGCAGATTCAATTGCCCTGGTGAGTGTCTGGAGCTCTTGGGGGTTTCAACTGAAACAATTAAGGCTACGTTTGGAAGGAGCCCACACCAGTCCCTCCCTCTCCCCAAAGATTGGCAAGTGTAATTAATAGTCGGCGTCTGGAAGAAATTATATCACTCCCCCTCCCTTTTTTTCCCCAGGTAGGGTAAAGCCATTTGAAGGCAATCTCTTAACGATGCAGCATTAACAAGCAGATCAGTCCAAATAAGCCTTCTCCTTCTGCCAAGCAGTCAGCTGCTGCATGCCAGGAAGGACTCAACGCTTGTTAGGAAAGAGACGCCGGGAAGTTCTAGCCTGTCTGGAGTCACAAGAATTCTCCAGGGCAAAGATTTGGAAGCAGGATCCAAAATTATGCCTGGCAAGTTATATAGGTGGCGTCTGGATCTGTCACCAGTTCAAGGGAAGATCACCTGCTTTGCTTGCAGAAACACAAGGTTCAACTCTTGGCACTGCTTCCTAAAAGCAAGGAAGGAGTGTGGGCAATCTGAAACATTCAGATTTAAGCAGAAAATTGCAAAGAAATCACAAGTTTCCTGCTGCTTTCCAGCCATAAATCAAAACAAATTGGAGGTGTAAACTTTTGTTCAGGTTTAATACACCTCGCCTGTGTAAAATACCTTTAAATGTGCCAGTAAATCTCCCTAACCCTAACTAATTCAGAGGTCCTTACTGTATCACCATTTTTTAAAATTCAGGCTGTTTTATTTTTCAAAAATTATAAAGTAAAATGAATCTGGCTGTTCTATTACTTCTTGCCAAAACTTGTTCCAGAATTGCAGAAATAAATTGATTTTTCAAGTTGGTTTATTTTTTGCAAATGAATGGAATTAAAAGCTTGAGAGTTGGTTATCCATCATTTAAATTTCTCCAGTCCCACACATCAGCCATTAATGGGTATTCTAGAGCAGGGGTCCCCAACCTGTGGGCTGTGGCTCACTAGTGGGCTGTGAGGGGTTTGTAACCGGGTGGCGGAAACAGCCGGCGTGCACATGCACGCACATCCCCACTTGTATGAGCAGAGGGCAAGTGTGCGAGTGTGGCCTATTTAAGTGAGTGTCAGGTGCATGTGCACACTGCTTGTGTAAATTTAGCTGCACACGTGTGATTGCTGGCCTCATGTGCAGAACCATCCCCTCTTCCCCCCTCCCCCTGGCAGTTTGAAAAGCTAGAAACATTGGGGAACTCTGTTCTGGAGTGTTGTGTGAAATTGCCAAACTCCACTATATCTTTAAATGTGAAATACCATTGTATGGTATCTCTGTATTGTTACAAGCTTCCAATCATTGCATGCTAGGCTCTAAATCCTATTTGCTCTCAACTGCTCAAATGATATGGAATGCCAAATGTTATTAAAAATAAAAAGTGAGAAATAGGATTGGAATATTAACCTGAAGTTCTGACCATCAAAGGTGAATCCAGTTCCTTGATGGGTAGGATCAGCCTATCAAAGTAAGCCTTTTTCTACCCTTGTCCTAGCCACGAAGAAGCAGCAACTCTGTTTGGTTGTCCATCATTTGGATTTCTCCAGTCTTGCACATCAGCCATAATGGATATTCCAGAGTGGTGTGTGAAATTTAAAGCTTATAATGAACTTGTGTTGGAAGCTGAAAGAAAGCACCAACAATGCCAAAACACATCCTTATAATAGAAAGCTAGCATGTCAAGATCATTGTCTATCCTTCTCCCTATGCTTTTTTTTTTGGTGAGATCCAGGGCTTTTTTTGTCATAGAACGCCCAGAACGGAGTTCCAGTACCTTTTTTGGATGGAACCTTGTAGGGTAGGCAAGGCGGGTTGTATGATGTGTGTGAGTTCCAGCACCTTTTTTTTTTTTACAAAAAAGGCACTGGTGAGATCCAAAGACCACTTTTTTGGGATTCTCCACATTTCTCCTCCAACAAAAAAGAACAGATAGATCAGGGGTGTCAAACTCAATTTCATTGAGGGCCGCATCAGTATTGTGGTTGCCCTCAGGGGGCCGGGCGGATATGGCCAGGGTGGGTGTGGCCTACTGCATGGGCGTGGCTAGAGTGCATATGGCCTACTGGGTGGGCGTGGCCAGCTCTACCTCGTTCGCATCAAGGGTGCCTATGGGGGCCTGGGCAGGAGTGGGACAGATCTGAGGGTCTCTGGCAGAAGGAGGGTCTCTGGGCCAGGGCCAAGGCAGTGGGGGCCGTTCCCTCACTGTTTCCAGGATGGCTTCGCGGGCCGTATGAAACCACTTCGTGGGCCGGATCCGGCCCCCGGGCCTTATGTTTGACATGTCTGAGATAGATGAATCCTAGATGATGATCTAGAGCAGGTGTGTCAAACTGCCGGCCTGCAGGCCAGATGCATCATCCGGAAGCTGCGCCCACCCCATTGCCAGCAATGGCAAAACCATCCCGATATATTGCGCCACGTCACGTGACGTCGCGAGTTTGACATGTCTGATCTAGAGTTTTCCTCAGCATGATGCCTCCAGATATATTAAACAAAAGAGGTTAATTAAATCATCTAAGCTCATGGCAGCTGGGAATGACAGAATTTGTAATCCAACATATCAGGATATCATTGGCTTGACGAAAGTCTGGAATCTTGCAACTTTTAATTCAGCATTGCTATTTGTATCAGAATACACATGTGCATTAAGTAATATGCAAATACTTAAAATACATTAACATGTTTTTCACCAGGCCCACCTGGATCTTCAGGCCCCAAGGGAGCCCCAGGGCCAATGGGAGCACCTGGAGTACAGGTAGGCAAACCTTTTTCACACACTTGTTGAGCCTTTTCAGGTCAAATTAAAGTGATTTTTTTTACTAAGCTTTAAAAACATTACTGTTAACATTTCCTTTTGGAAAAGAGGCACGGTCGTAATAGTTTGATCTCCCTGATTCTGCCTTTCTGTACCAGACACATGATATAGTTTAACCTTTCAAATGATGTACAACCCATATAGTTATAGGTATTACTCAACGTACGACCACAACTGAGTCCGTTGCAGCCAACCTTTTCAAAAGAGCACCAGCCAATGCACAGAGGCCACCTGGGGCCATTCTGGAGGTCTGCCTCATTAGGGCAATCTCAGAAGAGCCTAAATTTCTAGGCTGACTGATTTGGAAAATCACGTCCTTTTAAGTGATTGTGAGAATTGCAGCTGCTTCTGGCGGCAGCGGCGGCTGGAATGGCACAAGGGGGCCTCTGTAGTAGGAAGGCCACACATTGCATTGACTTTCTCTTTTGGAAAGGCGACCTTCAGGAGAGGGTCAGTAGAGCAAGATGTGCTGGGACAGGGAGGAGGCCCAAGGCCTCTGAGGCCCTTTGAAGTGGAATGTGGGGGAAAGACTGCCTGGTGGGGGCAGTTGCAATGTTCCTGCGGTCAGTCATAAGAGCGGGTGGATTGGTAAGTGCATGGATTTTCATCATGTGATTAGAGGAGTGCTGCAATAGCTGCAACTTTGAGTACAGGTCATTTGTCCCTTCACTCAGCACCATTGTAATTTCAGTCACTGAACGAATGGTGGTAAGTTGAGGAGTACCTGTACTTTTTCTGCAATGCTGAAGGATTGCTAGTTATTGACATAAAGCTAGGCTAGAAAAAAACACCCCATGTTGTGTAAAGTCAGCATTTGTAACAAAAATGCCATAAATATTAATAATAACAACAATAATAATAAATAGGGGCAATGGTATTTGCAGGTCATGGTAAAACCAGGCAAGATAAATGTGTGATCTATCTGTTTTGAAAAAGGCAATATTTTCTACCTATGAAAGGATCCAGCACTCTGTATTAATACGGAAGAGATTCTGTGATATTACAATAATATCTTGTATTGTTTATGTTATAGTAGTGAATTCATTGGTAAACCACTGACTATTGATAAAACATAAGACATAATTATTGCTGAAGGAGCCATCAGAGAATACAGCTTTTCATAAGCAATATAACTTTTCTCAGTTTGGGCTGTTTTAAGATGTGTGGACTTCAATTCCCAGAATTCATTCAGGCTGGGGAATCCTGGGAGTTGAAGTCCACACATCTTAAAACAGCCCAGGATGACAAACACGGTTCTAATGTCTTTGCTTTCTATCAGGGCACTCCTGGTTCTCCTGGACAGCCTGGGCTGAAAGGCCCAAAAGGTGATCGAGGCGAAAGGGTAAGCCAATTTTTAGATTTGTGCCATTTTACAGATCACTGGTGTGGTTCAGCAAATCCCTTTTATACATTAAAAATATGCACTATGAACTTTGGGGCAATGTTTGAGTCAATGGACACAGTTTGAATTTTGGAAGCATGTTTTTGGTATGCTCCCATAATGGCTGTTTGGCTTGCTTGCTCACTTAAGAATTCTTTCATCTACACCAGAGTTTCTCAGTTGACAACTTTAAGATGGCTGGCTGAGGAATTCTGGGAGTTGAAGGCCACACATCTGAAAGTTGCTAAAGTTGAGAAACGTTGTTCTGCCCCTTGTTCTAAATGCTCTATACTATCCCAATTGACCTGTTAAAAGATCTGCGCAGCTAGATTTGCTCCTGAATGAATCACAAGACTGTAATTCTTCTTTGTTTCCATTTCCTAAAAATTCACGTGGGGCTCACATGAAGCCCAGAAACATTTATAGAAATAAGGATTAAATTGGAGGCTATTGTTGATCTTACAAAGAGGCAGCTTTCCATTTTTTTTAATTAGTGAGGAGGAAGTCTTGCTGGCATCAAAGATGTTTCCTGTAGCAACCTTCATGTTACATGATGCAATTGTGATATTGGACTGACTAACTCCACATAGTGCTGGCATACATCACAAGGTGGTGTATTGCTTGCTCTTTGGTAACTATACAATGTCAACGTCTCAGCTCATTCTCATCGTTATTATTATTGCTAAGCACATTGGTTTGTGCTTAAATTGTAAGCCGCCCTGAGTCTTCGGAGAAGGGCGGGATATAAATGGGATTAAAATAAAAATAAATAAAATAAAATCTGTAGTGCATGGGGAAACTATCATTCATGACATAAGGAGCTCTGATACCCCTGCCTGCAGGTAGTCCTCAAGTTACAACCATAATGGAGCCTTCCCATCACCACCATAAGACATGACAGGCATAAATTGGGTCAGCCATGTGATTTTACAATCTTTTTTGCAATGGTTGTTAAGTGAACCCATAGCAGTAGCAATAGAATTTTAGGCTTATATACCACTCCATAGCACTTTACAGCACTCTCTGAGCGGTTTACAATGTAAAAAGCATTATTCGCATATTCCCCCCCAACAATCTGGGTCCTCATTTTACTGACCTCGGAAGGATGGAAGGCTGAGTCAACCTTGAGCCCCGTTAGGATCAAACTCCAGGCTGTGGACAGAGTTGCCTGCAATGTTGCACTTTAACCACTGCACCAACAGGGCAAACTCATGGCTTGCTGTGAGCTGGTTTTGCTGAAAACTGAAAGTAAGTGCTAGTTTTTGGTCAAACCATCATAAAATGTGGTTACGTGAACATGGGATGCTGCAAATAGCAGTAAATGTAACCTGGTTGCCAAGCGCCCAAAGTGTGGTCATGTTACTGTGTGGGGATTGACCGTTGAAACTTTGCAACCAGGTTGTAAGCCCCTCCCCCATGTCTGTCTGTCAGAACTTTGAATGGTTACTAAGCAATCGATTGTAAGTCAAGGACTATCTGTATTCAACAGCTAAAATGAAATCTTTAAAAGATTATTAAATACTGAGGCAAAGCATCAATCCAGATTCAGAGGGGAGGAGGTGATCAGGCATAAACTGTCCACACTGTACTTGTTGGCACCATATTAAATCAAACACATCTTCACTGGTGCAGCAAAAGCCCAGAAAAGAGTACAGTTCTATAAGGACTTACCAACTGGTATGAGGCAATTACCTTCAGGCATACCAAATCATCTCTTTGAGTCTGGATTATAGCACAGACTTACACAACACAGTGGCATATTTACTGTCAGATATTATTTGGTCCTACAATATATTTAATGACAGATATAGTTTGGTATACCTGAGATTATTATGATATCAAGAGAAGGGTCGTAGATGAAAAAATGCACTTCAGGCAAATTCATATGGGAAAAAGCTGTTCTTCAAAGCAGGTGGGCCCTTAAACTATTCTCTCTTTCTCTTTCACTGTTCTATACTGCAGTTCGGTAGATCTCTGCTGATTGACCCAAAAGGGAGTAGCTTCAGAACTTCCATAAACTCTTGTCCTGAAGGTGCTTTTTCAGGAGGCAACTGGACTTTCTTGTTTTTCTTTGAAGACATTTCGCTTCTCACCCAAGAAGCTTCTTCAGCTCTGACCAGATGGTGGGAAATGGAAGGATTTATATTCCTTGCAGACAGCTGGTCATTTGCCTTCTTTTAGAGCAGGGGTGTCAAACTGCTGGCCCACGGGCCGGATGTGTCATGTGGAAGCCGTGCCCACCCCATTGCCGACAATGGCAAAACCGTCCCGATAAGTTGCGCATCATCACGTGACGTCCCAAGTTTGACATGTCTGTTTTAGAGAGTCGTTGGGGCTATTTGGAGGTTTTCTGTGTCCTCAGGGTCACCTGAGTAGTGCAAATGGGTGTGGAGCCTTCTGAATGCAGGATGTTTTCTGCCCTGTTCCTGTAGTCTACAATGTTTTCTGGAAATCTGTTCATTTTCTGAAAAAGCATCTTTGGGACAACGATGACCTGGATGGCTGAGGATCTTCATAGACATCCATAAGATCTTGTTAAAGGCAACCAGGTGGATGCTCAAAAGAAGATTCTGAACAGAAGAAATTCTGTTTTTCTTCCATTGGTCAATGTGGGGAAACAGCCAATGCCACTGGAATGTATTGAACCCCATACATTTCAGAACAAAATACAATGTACGTTAAGACCAATGTACATTAGGCCCAAGAACCAATTATTATACATTCTTCTACACCAATTTTAGTGGTTAAGGTGCTGGATTGGAAACCAGGAGAGCATGAGTTCTAGTTCTCCTTTAACCATGAAAGCAAGCTGGGTGATTTTGGGCCAGTCACTGTCTCTCAGCCCAATCTACTTCACAGGGTTTTTATGGGGAAAATAGAAGGCAATAATGTTATGTCTGCCATCTTGAATTTTATATAAAACTATGTTAATATGCTGAGATAAAAATCTAATAAAAATAATATTTTTCCAAGGGTCACCAGGAATTGTCTATAGTTCCCTTAGTGTTGGAACTGCATTGCCTCTTCAGAACTTGAAATCAACTTTGCTGGCATTTTAAAAAGCCTTATAAACACATGTTTTGAGCAGACGTTTAATTTTTGTTGGATTTTAATGTTTACTGTTTGAAGTTTTTATTGAAAACCACCTTGAGGTTGGTAACTCATTAGTATGGTACTATTAAAAAAATAGTAAGAACAATAATACAAATAAGCAAAAGGATCTCAGGTTTTGTTCCCAAAGCCTTAGTTATTTCTTTTTCTAAAAGGTATCTCATTGTATCAAAACACTACATTTACTCAGTTTTATTTAATGTTGGTCAAAAGATTTTTGATTCTACATTCTGATGCTCATCTATCCCTCTGATCTATCCCCTTCTCATATAAACAGACAAACATGGAATTGCTTTAGCTACTAACCTAGCAGCTGGACTTTCCCATTAATTGATTTTACTTCTGACAGGGGCCAGCGGGGCAGACTGGTGAAAGAGGCATTAAGGGTTTTCCTGTAAGTGATTTATTTATGTGTGTCCATGTATGTTTGTGGGTTAATTTCACCCAAGGAATAAAGGTTGAGCTTCCACAGCACCCCCAGCTGAGACACCATAACCAGTCTTCCAATAAGCCAGGAGTCTCCAAACTTAGCAATTTTAAGACTTCTGGATGTCAATTTCTAGAATGCTGGCTGGGGAATTCTGGGAGTTGAAGTCCACGAGTCTTAAAGTTGCCAAGTTTGGAGACCCCTGCAATAAGCTCCAGGGGATCAAATAGGAACTGGGCCACACAGCAAGGAGAACATAAGAACATAAGCAGGATCTTTCATTTGTCACACTATCAGAAACAGGTTAGCCACCTCCATAGCATGACCTTTGGTCACAACCAAATTGTCCCAGGCACTCTTTGCTATCCCACTTCATAAACTTGAGGTGAGTCCTGACACATCTCTCTCCAGCCAAGTCTTGGTAACAGATGACAAGTCATAAACATACAAATTATTATTCTACATAGAACTGGCAACATCTTGATGCTGGGGAAACCCCCAATATGGTCACTTAGGCACTAGGGTGAGGATGCTGAGCTAGAAGAGAGATGAGTATCAAACTGCCTATTACTCTTCTCTAATAGTCAGCCCAGCTCTTATCTCCAACCCATTACCTCTTCTAACATTCACCCTTCATACTGCCTCCTCTTAGCTCTTCCTTGTTTCCCCTCCCAGGTGCAGGAGTCCCAAAAGCCACACCTCCAGCTCACATTCATTCCTATTCCATTCACACATTTTTCCATTCCCACTCTCTATCACTCTAATGAGTATCTGACCTAGCCACTCTGCCATTCCCTTGGTATCAATCCACTTCTGCTCCCACCAACTCATCTCTTCACTCTCATTCCACCCATTTTTAAAAATTTCCTGTGACTTTATTCCCCCACTGCCCATACTAACTGGGGCACCAGGAGTCCTAGCCACCCCTTAGGTTCTCCCAGGTTAGGTAGTCTAACCTCTTTCCTATCCCATTTAGGCCAGCATCTTTTTGATGTTAATTGATTACGCACAGATTGTTTAGCACTCCTTCCTCTGTGGCTCCGTTCAGTCTCATCCCCATCATCGTCATTATCAAGACCCTCTTAAAGGACCAATAGCAATCGCCCAAGGTCTCCTATTTAGACTCTGTGGCTTGTATTCAATGACTGGTTGCAGCTTCAGGCCAATGCTCTAGTCTTGGCCTCCAAAATGGCCTCCTCCCTGGAGCACTGATTTAGATCCCCATCACTCTCTCACCACCCACTGACCACTTGTTGGGGTTCCCTATTGTCCATCATTCACTTTCTGGATCACCTGATAGTCTTCATTGCCCCACATTGTTTCTCGCAGCACTAGGTTTCATTCTGTAATCCTCTGGTTTTCTTTATGTCACCTCTCTATTCTTCCACTCATATTATTTTGTTTGCAACGTCTCTTATCTACTTTTCTTACACTCTGTCCCCTCTGTCTCCTCCTTTTCCTTTACTGCTGACTTCTTCATTCCAAATGAGTCCACGTCAATCTTCATCTCGGTTTCCTGTATGATTTGTTCTCAGCTCTCTCTGTTGCTTTCCAATTATGGTTCTATCACAATATCCAATATTGCTACACTGGCTGGGCCTCTTATATTGCCTTCTTCTCCTGGGATGGGTAGGGGGAGGGAGGAAATGGGTCACTCTCACCAATCAGCAACCCCTCACAGCCTCTAGCCCTGCCCATTCATGGGCATGATTTTCCTGACTGCCATGAACTTGACAGTTGGCCAGATCTGTTCCTTTGTCCAGCTCCTCTCCGGACTTATGCCACCGCTACTGAAACTTTGAAACTGGGTCATAAGTATCTTTTGAGGGGGGTCTGTTGTAACTTCAGACAGTTGCTAAACCAGTCATAAGTAGAGGACTACTTGTAATCAATGCTAATTTGATGGCACGAAAATGAAAAAAAAGAATTCTATTCATACCTATGTTTCCTCCCATTACTTTACTCAGACTTATTAGTGGCTGGAATTTTGGGATTTCTAGCTTAAGTAGATCCAGAAGACGTTAGATTAGAGAAACAACATAGAAAAACTATGTAAAAATGGATTCTTCCATTTTTTTGTATAACCTCTCCCAGTATATTATCTTTCTGTCTTTTTCTTCTGTCATGGGTAAAATCTTTTTCTGTCCTTTGCATTCAGAGTTTTTTCCAAGGACAGTCATCAGAGCCAAGTTTCTTCTGGAACATCCTGTTACTCAAGCCTGCCCTCTGTTTCTAATCCAATGTTTTTGTTTGTGAAGAGCTCCTTCTTGGGTGGGCCAGGAGATAATTTTAAAGTACGCCATTAATGGATAGTGTATTTCAGGAAGAGATCAAAGCTGATGCATATTGTTAATGGAATTCAGATCCCACACTTGCCCCTGGAGTGCTGTTTCAATAGGCACAGGTGTACCATTGCTGAAGCAGATGACCACAACCACTGCTGGCTCCTAAATATTATTGGCAAGCCTCATTATGGTTTGCTTGGTTTCATGAATCTACCCATTAAGTTTGTAACCCCTATCTTATTCAACAACCAATAGCATTAACTAAGCTAGTTAAGGGTTTTCTTGGAGAAGACAGAGTAGCTTTCTCCAGCCAATGTTGGAGGAACAGCTGATGAGAATTGAGAGTCGAAGTCCAGCACTTCAGGAGGAGACAACATTGGGGAATGTAGAAGGAGACTTAAGAGCTTGAATCATAGCATTCCTTTGGTTCTATCCCTCTTTACTACTGGAAAGACACCGTTGTCAGTTTGATATCAATTTCTTTCTGGTTTTTTTTAGGGTGAACCTGGTAAGAAAGGTGAAGAAGGAGACCGAGGTGCTGATGTAAGGATGCAACCAGCTTTTCTGAATCGTGTCAACCATCTCTCCTTGTGCTGCTATGTAAATTTATCTAGCACTGAATTCAAAAGGCCATCTCGGGTTCAGAAGCCTATTCTTGGAGTTCATAAAAGGGCCAGCATTTTTAGCCAAACTTCTCGGAAAGTAGGAGAGATTCTTTAATATTTTGTGTCCTGGAGGGCTTTCCTTGACAAGTGGTAAAGCAATACATGCTTTTTGTAACAAACTAAAACTGACCACCACTTGGGGTAAACAAGGTGACAAAAAGAGAGACCACCTGAGACTTGATAGCATTTGATGTAGCAGATTCACTTCCTAAAAACTCTCCTTCGCAATCATTACAAACTCAAAGCTTCCCAGTTAATTCAGATTCAGTCAATTCCCTGATTGTATAGTTGGTCATTCGGGGAAGGGCAGAACTAAATATAAATCTGAGCAAGTGATAACTCAGTGTACACCATTTTCTCTGAATTAGGTTTTGGCTTGGTTGCTTGCATCTGTTTTCAAGTCACCTCCAGACACTAATTCAGAGGTTCCTGTCTCTGTGGAAGAAATAACTGGACATAGGAGATGGGGGAGGGAAAGAGAATAGGTGCCTTCTGCATATTAGTTGCAATTCAATTTTGATCCTCCAGTTGATCTTCTGTGCCTTAATTCAGGTAAAGTTTCAAAAGCTGGTCAAACAGAATGGAAATTTGCAGGAGTTTAGAAGGTGTGGAGTACAAGAAAAATCTTCAAACACCACTATATGAGATCAGGGTCTGGTCCTTAAATGTGAAATGCCATTGTATGATATCTCCATGTTGTTATCGGAGCTTCCAGTCATTGTGTGTCAGGCTCTAAATCCTATTTGCTCCCAGTTGCTCAGATCCTAACAAGATGAGATGAAATGCCAAATGTTATTAAATGTAAATATCAAGTGAGAAATAGGATTGGAATATTAACCTGAAGTTCTGACCATCAAAGGTGAATCCAGTTCCTTGATGGGTAGGAACAGCCTATCAAAGTAAGCCTTTTTCTATCCTTGCCTAGCCACAAACAAGCAGCAACTCTGTTTGGTTGTCTATCGTTTAGATTTCTCCAGACCTGCATTTCAACCATTTTTTATTTTTTTTATTTTTATTTTAATCCCATTTATATCCCGCCCTTCTCCGAAGACTCAGGGCGGCTTACAATCTAAGCACAAATCAAATGTGCTTAGCAATAGCCTTCATTCTATGTATATGCCTGCTTATTAGGGCTTTTGCCCCCCCCCCAAGCGGCATTATTACAAAGTCAGCTTATTGCTCCCAACAATCTGGGTCCTCATTTTACCTACCTCGGAAGGATGGAAGGCTGAGTCAACCTTGAGCCTGGTGGGATGCGAACCTGCAATAATTGCAGGCAGCTGGTGTTACTTAAGGAGGCATTAGCCCACTGCTCCACCAAGGCTCCACCAAGCCATTAATGGATGTTCCAGAGAGTTCTGTGAAATTTAAAGCTTCTAATCAACCTGTGGTAAAAGCTGAGAGAAAGCCCCAAGAATGGCAAAATGCTCCTTGTAATAGAAAGATAGCATATCAAGATCATTATGCTGTTTTTTCAAATGCTGTGTATCTCTGTGTGTATGCACGCAAATGTGTGGGTACTGGTGAATCCACCCATATTGTAAACCAGAGGTCCCCAACCCCCAGCGTGCAGCTCACTATCAGCCCATGGCCTGTTCGGAACTGGGCAGGGAAGTGGCAGGCAAGTGTGTGCGTGCGTGCGGGCTCCACTTGCATGAACAGCAGGTGAGAATGCGTGCACACAGGTTCGCCCGTCACTCACATTGAATCATCCCCTCTCCCCTCGCTCTGCCTGTCCACAAAGCCAGAAAGGTTGGAGACTACTGTTGTAAATTAAAAACAGGTAGTTGTCACCTTATGTCTTATCACTTACCATTCAAAGGTATGACTGATCCAAAAAATGGGACTCCAAAGTTCTGATGGTTGGGCCTCTTCTGCAGTCACATGACCAAATTTCAGGTGCTCAGCAATACGGTTGTATTTAGAGTCGTTTGCAACATCCCTTGGTCACATGACCGCATTTTACGATAGTTTTACCAAAAACTAGCACTAGCTTCCAGGCTTTGGCAAAATCACACCCATAGCAAACCATTGGCTTGCTTGATGAACACAGAGTACACTTAGTGACTGCTGCAGAAGAAGGTCATAAAATCGGGTCGGTCACCTGATTGACCCTGTTTTATGATCATTACAACATGTGACTATAATGGGCAGGCTCCATTACAGTCATAGGTCGAGGACTACCTGTATCAACCATTTTGAAACAATGCAGCCAGCCCTTAAGAGGTTAAATGAGTTACTGAAATACTTACAATTTGTTTTAAGAAAAGGAAAAGAGGAAATATAAGTTTAACACCATGCACAAATTTCTCTCCCTTACCTTTTCTCTCCTCTGTAGGGTGAAGGGGTCCAACAACTGCGGGAGGCCTTGAAGATTTTAGCAGAGAGAGTGCTAATTTTAGAACATATGATAGGGATTCATGGTGAGTGCCGGCAAACCTGGTTTTACTTGAAGGGACCTGTTTGCCTTATCTTAGAGGGGCAATGTTCACTACAGGTCCAGTTTAAAGACCCTCAGAAGGGAGAATTTATTATTGTCTGTTCAGAACTGCAACCCCTGGACATTTGATCATACAGGCATGCAGCTCAGCAACCCGCTTTTCTCTTTTTATGAGATGATGTGCGGCATTTTTGTCTAAATTTTAAAATGGATTTCTACATTTGTAACTTGGATATTGAAATTTTAAGCAAAACCATGCCATGTTTTGGGTGATGTTGTCTCATTTTTGGAAGGGCAAAAGTGGGCCCCTTACAGTTTGGCTAAGTGTGGCAATACAGTAAGAGCAGCCACATGTCCAGAACACTATCCATTTATGACATTTTAGGGTTCTCTTCTGCCTATTTTCCCCACAACAAATGACATCCCAGTGGGGCAAGGCGGGTTGGGAGAGAATGTCTGACCCAAAATCACTGGCTAGAACTCAAGAGGCCCCCAGTTTCTAGTGCAACACTTTGACTGCTACACGAAACCAGTTCATGATTAGTTTTGATAGCAGTTGATTACAGTATTTATAATTTACTGCCATTGATTTGTCTGCCTCTCAGGCAGCCAAAGCTTTCAGACATCCCTCTTTCCAGGGAGATGAGGGTCTTCCGTGGCCAGGGCATTTCCCGCTGCCCCCTCCCTGTCTTTTAAACAACACACCCGTCCCGGTTTCCTTTGTTTTCAGATTCTTTGTCTTCCGTTGAACCAGGCTCAGGACAAGATGTGATCCTGGGCGCCCCGCTCCGAGCAAACCCCAAAAACAAGCGACACCATTCGAACCAGATCCTTTCTTCACTTCTGGATGACAGCAAACCCAGGGCGAAAAGTGACCGGAGACAATAACACTTTAGTAAGGTCCCTTATGGTCCTCTCCCTTTCAGTTGTGCAAGGCAGTGCAAATATGTGCAGACGTGTTGCCAAAAGATCCTCTCTCTTACTGGTCATCCTACTCAGCAATCGCTTTGGTACCACCTTGGCTGTGAACAGTGTTTTTCAAAGGGTAATAATTATTTGTTGGGAATTTGAGAAAGTTCTAATTCACTCACTTTCTACTGGCAAAAAAATATCAGAAGGAATTTGGCGACACCTTTTCTAACTAACAAAATTTACCAAAAAGCATAAGGTTGTGTGAAGTTGTGATTTTGTTTTTGTTTTTGGAGATTCAGGTCATAGTTATCTCAAATATGCTTTTTCATGAGGCAATTGGACTTTTTTTTTTCTTTGAAGACATTTCACTTCTCATCCAAGAAGCTTCTTCAACTCTACTGGTGGTGGGAAATGAAAGGATTTCAGTCTGCAAGGAATATAAATCGTTTCATTCCCCACCATCCTGACAGAGCTGAAGAAGCTTCTTGGATGAGAAACGAAACGTCTTCAAAGATAAAACAAGAAACTCCAGTGGCCTCATGAAAAAACCTCTTTGGGATTTTTGCTGCATGCCTTTTTCCCTACAATGTCCATTTTTTACTCTGTGTGTTAGCACAAGAGAAAAACTTGCTTGGAGAATGGATTTCATTGTGAAATTCAATTTGTTTAATCTGTAAACTAGATTAACCCTCAGTGGGAAGGTGGTACTTTTATTTATTATATATCTAAACAATACATCCCCTTCATGGATTACTGCCTTGTCGTGGCGAAGGGGCTTGCGTAATTCAATGAAGCTATGAGCTATGCCGTGCAGGGCCACCCAAGACGGACAGGTCATAGCAGAGAGTTCTGACAAAACGTGATCCACTGGAGAAGGAAATGGCAAACCACTCCAGTATCTTTGCCATGAAAACCCTATGGACAGTACCAAAAGGCAAAACGATATGACGCTGGAAGATGAGCCCCTCAGGTCAGAAGGCGTCCAATATGCTACTGGGGAAGAGCAGAGGGCTAGTACTAGTAGCGCCAGAAAGAATGAAGCGACTGGGCCAAAGCCGAAAGGACGCTCAGCTGTGGATATGTCTGGTGGTGAAAGGAAAGTCCGATGCTGTAAAGATTTTTTCTCCATAGGAACCTGGAATGTAAGATCCATAAATCAAGGAAAACTGGACGTGGTCAAACAAGAGATGACAAGACTGAACATTGACATCTTAGGTATCAGCGAACTAAAATGGACAGGAATGGGTGAATTTAATTCAGATGACCATCAGGTATACTACTGTGGGCAAGAATCCTTCAGAAGAAATGGAGTAGCCTTCATAGTCAATAAAAGAGTAGGAAAAGCAATACTGGGATACAATCCTCAAAATGACAGAATGATCTCAGTTCGAATCCAAGGCAAACCATTCAATATCACAGTAGTCCAGGTCTATGCCCCAACCACCAGTGCTGAAGAGGATGAAATTGACCAGTTCTATGAAGCACTACAGCACCTTATAGAACTAACACCAAAAAATGATGTTCTTATCATCATGGGGGATTGGAATGCTAAAGTAGGAAGCCAAAAGATAACTGGAATAACAGGCAAGTTTGGCCTTGGAGTGCAAAATGAAGCAGGGCACAGGCTGATAGAATTCTGTCAAGAGAATACAATGGTCATAGCAAACACTCTTTTCCAACAACCCAAGAGACGGCTCTACACATGGACATCACCAGATGGTCAACACAGAAATCAGATTGACTATATGCTCTGCAGCCAAAGATGGAGAAGCTCTATACAGTCAGTAAAAACAAGACCAGGAGCTGACTGTGGCTCAGACCATGAGCTTCTCCTTGCAAAATTTAGGCTTAAACTGAAGAAAGTAGGGAAAAGCACTAGGCCACTCAGGTATGAATTAAATCATATCCCTGTTGAATATACAGTAGAGGTGACAAATAGATTTAAGGAATTAGATCTGATAGACAGAGTGCCTGAAGAACTATGGACAGAGGTTCGCGACATTGTACAACAGGTAGCAACCAAAACCATCCCAAAGAAAAAGAAATGCAAGAAAGCAAAATGGCTGTCTGAGGAAGCTTTGCAAATAGCTGAGGAAAGGAGGGAAGCGAAAGGCAAGGGAGAAAAAGAAAGATACACCCAATTGAATGCAGAATTCCAGAGAATAGCTAGAAGAGATAAGAATGCCTTCTTAAATGAACAGTGCAAAGAAATAGAAGAAAATAATAGAATAGGGAGGACCAGAGATCTTTTCAAGAAAATTGGAGAAATGAAGGGAACGTTTAATGCAAAAATGGGCATGATAAAGGACCAAAATGGCAGGGACCTAACAGAGGCAGAAGAGATTAAGAAGAGGTGGCAAAATTACACAGAAGAACTATACAAGAATGAGCTTAACGTCCCTGATAATCACAATGAGGTGGTCACTGACCTCGAGCCAGACATCCTAGAATGTGAAGTGAAGTGGGCTTTAGAAAAGCTGAGCAACAACAAAGCTAGTGGAAGTGACAGTATTCCAGCTGAGCTATTCAAAATCTTAAAAGACAATGCAGTAAAAGTGCTACACTCAATTTGCCAGCAAATTTGGAAAACTCAACAATGGCCACAGGATTGGAAAAGATCAGTTTACATTCCAATTCCAAAGAAAGGCAGTGCCAAAGAATGTTCAAACTATCGCACCATTGCACTCATTTCTCATGCTAGTAAAGTCATGCTTAAAATCCTACAAGCTAGACTTCAGCAGTATGTGGATCGAGAACTACCAGAAGTGCAGGCAGGATTTCGAAGAGGCAGAGGAACTAGAGATCAAATTGCCAACATACGCTGGATCATGGAGAAAGCTAGGGAGTTCCAGAAAAACATCTACTTCTGCTTCATTGACTATGCTAAAGCCTTTGATTGTGTGGATCATAACAAACTGTGGCAAGTTCTTAAAGAGATGGGAGTACCAGACCATCTTATTTGTCTCTTGAGAAACCTATATGCGGGTCAAGAAGCAACAGTGAGAACTGGACACGGAACCACTGATTGGTTCAAAATTGGGAAAGGAGTCCGGCAAGGCTGTATACTGTCACCCTGCCTATTTAACTTATATGCAGAGCACATCATGAGAAAGGCAGGGCTAGATGAATCAAAAGTTGGAATTAAGATTGCCGGAAGAAATATCAACAACCTAAGATACGCAGATGATACCACTCTAATGGCAGAAAGTGAAGAAGAACTAAAGAGCCTCTTGTTGCAGGTGAAGAAGGAGAGTGCAAAACTTGGGTTGAAACTTAACATTAAGAAAACCAAGATCATGGCATCTGGCCCTCTCAATTCCTGGCAAATAGATGGGGAAGAAATGGAGGTAGTGACAGATTTTATTTTCCTGGGCTCCAAGATCACTGCAGATGGGGACTGTAGCCAAGAAATTAAAAGACGCTTGCTCCTGGGGAGGAAAGCCATGGCAAATCTAGACAGCACACTAAAAAGCAGAGACATCACCCTGTCAACAAAAGTGCGTATAGTCAAGGCTATGGTCTTCCCAGTTGCAACGTATGGCAGTGAAAGTTGGACCATAAGAAAGGCTGAGCGCCAAAGAATTGAGGCCTTTGAACTGTGGTGCTGGAGAAGACTCCTGCGAGTCCCTTGGACCGCAAGGCGATCAAACCGGTCAGTCCTAGAGGAGATCAATCCTGACTGCTCTTTAGAAGGCCAGATCCTGAAGCTAAAACTCAAATACTTTGGCCACCTAATGAGAAGGAAGGACTCACTGGAGAAGAGCCTAATGCTGGGAAAGATCGAGGGCAAGAGAAGAAGGGGACGACAGAGAATGAGGTGGCTGGATGGAGTCACTGAAGCAGTAGGCGTGAGCTTAAATGGACTCCAGAAGATGGTAGAGGACAGGAAGGCCTGGAGGAATGTTGTCCATAGGGTCGCGATGGGTCGGACACGACTTCGCAGCTAACAACAACAACAAAACAATACATGGCTCATTCCTCAGCTTGATAATTTCCAGAGCATCCTACACAGTAATGAAATCAAAGCAGTTCTTGTATTTGGTGTTTCAAATGAAAAAAATAAGATGACCTAGATTGAAGGAGAAACACTAGAAGAGGGAAAAGGAAGACAAAATAATTCAAGCATGAATTAATATGCCTCACTGTTTAATATTAAAAGTGAATGAGGAAAAAACCACTATTTCCCCCCTTTTGTGCATCACACACAGAAGCCTTTCCCAGCCTAGTACGTCCCAGTATGCTCCCCAGCTAAGAATAATGGTTGTGGGAATTGTAGTTCCAGCCAGCTAGGACACACTAGGTTAGGAAAAGCTATCGTACAGCAAAGCTCAAACAGCTGAGTAGTACAGAACTGAACAGAATAACAGAGTTGGAAGGAACCATGGAGGTCTTCTAGTCCAACCCCCTGGTCAAGCAAAAGACTATACCATTTCAGACAAATGGCTGTCCAATCTCTTCTTAAAAACTTCCAGTGATAGAGCACCCACAACTTCTGAAGTATCCAGAAGCATTTAACTATCCTCTGCCATTTTGTGGTCCGTCTGGAATAATCCTACATGTCAGCTTTGTCTGTAGCAGTGATTTAAAAATCAACAAGATTGAATATCATGATTCAAGCCCCATCCTTAAGGGAGGGGTTTGCATATGGTATTTCATCTGCCATCTTGCTGATTTTGACACACCTCCATACCCAACAGATGTTGCTGCTATATATTCATGAAGCACAATTTCTGAGACAATGAGACAAGGCTGGCACCACTATGAGCCTCAGGGAATCTATTTATAATAGAAATTCCAGCTGGCATTTGTTCAACAATTTGTTAATTGAAATTGAAGTCCCTTCAGCATCCAAACGTTTCCAGAATTCTGGAGTAGATTTTGGGGTAGATTTCTGCATAGTGGTTTTGTTTTTGCTTTTTTAAAAATCTGTAAAGCAGGGGTGTAGATCTTTTTTTTAAGTCAAGGACTGTCTTTGGCTTCTGTGTGACAGATTGCCTAAAGAACAATGGGTGCTACTGGTTGGGTTTACATTAAGTTAAAATGGGCTTAGATAGGGGCCTCGAGTCAAGACATGCTAAGAGGCCCCTGATAAAATTTTTAGCCGGTTATTTTAAGAGGTTAGGGAGGGGGAGGGAGGGGGGGGGAGGGAGGGAATCTTTAACCGGCACTCAGTCTGGTCCTGTTAGAGGTCCTGACGGGACGGGGTCGGGGGAGGTGGCTGCTGGTTCTGGGAATGTGGGGGTGGGGCTTCAAATCCCCACGGCGATAGGGAATGGCAGCAGGTGTTTGCGCGGAGGGCCATATCAACATCTGGGATCGCGCCCCCGCTATCTCCGAGCGGTGGCGCGCTCCGACCCTCCGGTTAGCACCCTCCTACCCGGGGATGAGGGTGATCAGGCCCCTGAGCTCAGGTTGGTCTATTTTAACGCTAGATCCGTAGTTAACAAAGCTCCCCTCATCCGTGATCTGATCGAGGAGGAATGTGCGGATCTGGCGTGCATCACGGAAACTTGGTTGGGTTCGGAGGGAGGGGTGCCTCTCACCGAGTTATGCCCGCCAGGTTTCCGGGTGCTGCACCAGCCACGGGCTCAGGGCAGGGGTGGTGGGGTGGCAGTGGTTATTCGGGAGACTTTGTGTCCCCGGGAGGCCACCATTGTCCAGATGGCCGGGAGTGAATCCCTCCTCTTGAGATGTGGTCCTCGGGTTCAGTTGGGCTTGTTGCTCACATACCTGGCGCCCAGCTGTGTGGCAACAGCCCTGCCTGAGCTGCTCGACACCCTCTCAGGGTTGGCGGTGGAGTTCCCCAGGCTTATAGTCCTGGGTGACTTCAACCTGCCATCACTGGGGGGGTCGTCGGAGTTAGCTCGGGAGTTCATGGCTTCCATGACAGCCATGGGCCTGACCCAGGTTATTGAGGGCCCTACTCACGAGGGGGATCATACTCTCGACCTGGTGTTCCTGTCTGGACAGTGGTTGGATGATCTGGGAGGGGGTTCTCCGTCTATCACCCCTCTGTCATGGTCAGATCATTACCTCCTGAGGCTGGTTTTCCGTCATGCCATCCCCCGCCGCTGGGCGGCGGAACCGACCAGGTGGTTCCGCCCCAGGCGCCTAATGGACCCGGACCGGTTCCAGAGGGCGCTTGGGCCGATACCTATCACCCTTACCCACAGCCCAGTCGAGGCTCTGGTGGAGGCCTGGGAAACGGCTGCCACCAGGGCACTCGACTGTGTTGTACCCATGCGACCTCTGACTCGGCGCAGATCCCGTTGGGCTCCATGGTTCTCGGTGGAGCTCCGGGAGATGAAGCGTCGGAGACGAGGTCTAGAGAGCGGTTGGAGATCCAGCCGATCCGAATCCGACCGATTGCAGTTAAGAACCTTTATAAGGTCTTATCTTGCGGCGATAAGGACGGCGAAGTCTAACTACTTTGCCGCCCTTGTCGCGTCCGCAGATAATCGCCCGGCCGCCCTGTTTAGGGTGACTCGCTCCCTCCTTAACCAGGAGGTGAGGGAGGATCCCTTGCAGGGACGAGCCGAGGAGTTCAGTCATCATCTGACGGACAAAATCGCTCGGATCCGGACCGGCTTGGACTCTGACTGGGCAGAGTCTGATGTGGAGGAATCAGGCGGTCTTGAGCATGTTATCTGGACTGAGTTCGACCCTGTTTCCCCTGATGATGTGGACAGGATCATGGGGAGACTGAGCTCCACCACCTGTTTGTTGGATCCGTGCCCCTCCTGGCTAGCTTATGCGGCTCGGGAGGGAACACGAGGCTGGTTCCATGCAGTAATAACTGCTTCTTTGAAGGAGGGTGTCTTCCCTGCCGCCTTGAAGGAGGCGGTGGTGAGACCCCTCCTCAAGAAGCCTGCTTTGGACCCGGCTGTTTTAAACAACTATCGTCCAGTCTCCAACCTTCGCTTTTTGGCGAAGGTTGTTGAGAGTGTGGTGGCGCATCAGCTCCCTCTGTTCCTGGAGGAAACTGATTATCTGGACCCGTACCAATCGGGCTTCAGGCCCGGACACAGCACGGAGACGGCATTGGTCGCGCTGGTGAATGATCTCTGGAGGGCTAGGGACAGGGGTTGCTCCTCTGTCCTGGTCCTATTAGATCTCTCAGCGGCTTTCGATACCATCGACCATGGTATCCTGCTGCGGCGTCTCAGGGGGTTGGGAGTGGGAGGCACCGTGTTACGGTGGTTCTCCTCCTACCTCCAGGGCCGCTCGCAGTCGGTGTTGACAGGAGGGCAGAGATCCGCCCCGAGGCCTCTCATTTGTGGAGTCCCTCAGGGGTCGGTTCTCTCGCCTCTCCTGTTCAACATCTATATGAAGCTGCTGGGCGAGATCATTCGTGGTTTTGGGGTGGGGTATCACCAGTACGCTGATGATACCCAACTTTTTCTCTCCACCCCGAACCAACCCAGTGATGCCCTCTCCGTGATGTCCCGGTGCCTGGAGGCGGTTCAGGTCTGGATGGGGAGAAACAGGCTTCGTCTCAATCCCGCCAAGACTGAGTGGCTGTGCATATCGGCGTCTCGGGTTAACCAAGTTATTCCACCTCTAATGATGGGGGGTGAGGTGTTACCCCCCGTTGATAGGGCTCGCAACTTGGGCGTCCTCCTGGATTCACGGCTCAATTTTGAAGATCACATAGGAGCCGTGACCAGGGGGGCTTTTGCACAGGTTCGCCTGGTGCGCCAGTTGCGTCCCTATCTGGACCGAGACGCCCTACGCACAGTCACTCATGCGCTTGTGACCTCCCGTTTGGACTACTGTAACGCTCTCTACATGGGGCTGCCCTTGAAGACCACTCGGAGGCTTCAACTGGTGCAGAATGCGGCCGCGCGAGTTGTAATGGGGGTTTCCCGATACTCCCATGTAACACCTCTACTCCGCGAGCTGCATTGGCTTCCGGTTGCCCTCCGGGTGAAATTCAAGGTGCTGGTTATTACCTATAAAGCCCTACATGGCCTGGGTCCGGGGTATCTGAGGGAACACCTGCTGCCGGCTTCAAACGCCCTTCGCCCAGTGCGCTCCCACAGGGAGGGTCTGCTCAGGGTTCCGC
Source organism: Vipera berus (assembly GCF_964194415.1). Classification (NCBI taxonomy): domain Eukaryota; kingdom Metazoa; phylum Chordata; class Lepidosauria; order Squamata; family Viperidae; genus Vipera; species Vipera berus. The sequence goes on from NW_027673651.1 coordinate 93,996, forward strand.
CGGTGAGAGATTGCCGGCGGGTGACACCCAGGGATAGGGCCTTCTCAGTGGGAGCGCCTGCCCTCTGGAACCAGCTGCCGGTGGAGCTGAGAACTGCCCCCGACCTCCGATCATTCCGCCGGGGCCTGAAGACCTGGCTCTTTGAGCTCTCGGGCCCAGGCTGAGGAGAATTTTTAATTGGGGTTTTAATCGTGTACAGGGTCAATTTAATATTTTTTAATATGGTTTTAACTTTTGTATGTTGGATTTTTTTTTAATTCCCTGTAAACCGCCCTGAGTCCTCAGGGAAAGGGCGGTATACAAATGCAACTAAATAAATAAAATAAATAAAAAATAGAGTTAAAAAATTAAATATGGAATGACAAGAAAGTAAAGACATGAAATTGAATTGTTTCCTCCTATGGCAGCAACAATGGGAGGTCCAAAAGCTAAAGAAAATGTTAATGGATTTCTTTTCTTTGGTAGGTCCAACAGTGAAGGCTTGAAGAGACTTACCCCGTTTATTCCTGTTGGGAAGTCCTGCAGGTCAGGAGGATGGAGCCATGGCCAATTGGAATACCTTCCTTGAACTTTCCATGATCTTTTAAAAATATTCTTCACATTTTACATACTTGCTGTTTCTGTTCTTGTTTTGGGGTCCATCTCAGGTGATTACAATAAAATTCCAATCCCAAGAAGTCTCGTGTGCTAAAGACACCAACATTGTAGAGATGTCTGTAACATCACTGATGTAACTTGTCTGCCATGGAGCCAGTGCTGCAGTCTAGAACATTCACATGAAGAGTGCTGAATATGCTTGTTGGCCCTATCATTGCCTTGCATGAATGGACTATACACTATAGAAAACAACCCAAGTTTGTATTGCAAAGGAGGGGAGACAATTAATAGAAGTAAGCTGTGGTTAATGATCACAATGTTATAATCCAAAATTAAGGTCTATAAAACCAATAGCCTTTTCATTTTGCCAGCGTTGACCATCTGTGGTTCTTCTGTGGCTAATTTATTACCTATAAGATGATTTTTAGGTTCCTCCTTATTTCACTTTTTACTAATGTTCATTTGGACCTGTTGTTGATACTGTATACTGGATAATCTGGTTATGCTCCTACAACCTTCATAACTGAACAAATGAATGAAATTCCATAGGCAAAGTCTTTTCTAGCTCCAATGTGAAGGATGGCTCACCAACTGGATTTTAGTTTATTATGACATGTCAGTGGGGGAGACAAGAATAGTGTGGCATTTCTAGCATATAAGGAAAAAAATGACGTGTCTGATGGCATCTTAAATATTAATAAATTTATTATCACATACATTTTGGTATATCTCAGTCTGCTTAGATGTGATCAGACTGTGATAAACAAAAGATTATATAATAGATTTACTAAATTGCTAGTAGACATTTTGGCTTTTTTTTGTTACAAATGATTAACATCACACCCATCCGGAAATTGCAATATGTAAAGTTTTGTCTCTATTTCTGCTAGGCGGGACTGCTGAGATGGTTTTAAGGTTTTCCAGAACATAATTAGAATTTACATAAACTGTTGCAGTCATACGAATAGTTTGTTAATTGTATAGAAGACAAGCTTTAGTTCACTTACCAAAACTGAAATTCTTGCAACACAACTAAATTCAGTTTATTTGATTTAAAAATGTGTTTATCAACCTATAGCTTGTTATCAGTTTGTCTCTGAGCAATTGAAGGGCCTCTTTTAATTAACAAGGATGAAAATTAAAGCATACTTGATTTTTTTAAAAATGTTACTTTGTTTAAGGTATTTTATCATGGAAAATGAGAAAGAAAATAATCTTTATAAATGTAGCTGAAGGCTGTTTCAAGGTACTGTTCCTGTATTCTCTTTACTGAATCTTGTTTAATATTTTGAAAGCTATTAAAAATTACATTTCTTTCACTTTCTCACAAGGGCCCTTATCTTGAAGTTTTGGAAAACATAATCTAAAGACTTTTGTTGAATCATTTATTCCTCTGTTAATTTAACAAAAGAGGTTAAACAGCTAGAAATTATTTAGGTTTTATAATTTGATTTCAGACAGTTCTTTAAGACGTACAATTTGTACATCTGTAGTTTCTGATAATCAGCAATCTTCTTGTATGTTATAAAGTGAAATCATTTGTGCCATTTTGTTGCTTTTTGATTGCAAAATGAAATTATGGATACATAAAAGATACATTGCAAAATGAGATTATGGATACATAAAAGATGCATGTTGCAAGTTCCTAGATGGTAATTTGCAGAAACATGGCAGACAGAAGGCAAGTACTTAAGTCTTATTCAAGATTATTTTATCCCCACCATTATCACCAAGACTTTTCTTCCTTACTGGTTTTCATATGTTTGAGCCTACCGTATGGTCATGACAGGAAATAGTGATTGGGTGTAAAAGAAAAATCTGTCAAGCAAGGAAATAGCTACTTGCCTATCTGCCTTGTGCTGCATTGCAAATGTTTCTCTTTTCCATTTATTGCCACTGTCCGAAATGTAATATAGAAGCAGTTGATGGAATTTTCAGAGTTGTGACTGGGAACCAATGCAGAGGCTACTCCCAAGAGGTTCTTCAAAAAACAATATTGAAGTGCTTTCATACAGACTTTGAGGAGGTAGAAACGTATGCTGGCGTACTTGGCAATGCCCTCACTGTAGGTATGGATTTTGCCTTGAGAAGAGCATAAGGCTGTTCTTATTGGGTTTAATACAGGACAAAATAAAGAAATTGATTGGTGGGTTACATAAACTTAGTTTGCTGTTCTACCAAATGTCACGAGCCAAAAAGTTAAACATCCACCATCATTCTCTTAACATGGGCTGAGGCTGGAGAGTAGACGAATTTTGATAGATGACCAGAATAGCCATGTGTCAGAATATGTTTTCTTTTTCACAAGTGTGTATAGTCAAAAGAAGCCCCACTATCAGCTGGATATGGCTTTATCATTATCTTGAATAACAGAATAAAAGAATAACAAGAGTTGGAAGGTACCTTGGAGGTCTTCTAGTCCAACCCCCTGCTCAAGCAGGAAGTCTAGTCCCTTAAAATCCTCTGGTCATGGAGCCCCCACAACTTTTGAATCCATTGTTTCTTATCTTACCTTCTGGTGCTTGGGAGAACACTATTCCAAAAATAATACTAAAATAGCTTTTCTGGAATGGTTACTCCAGAACTGCATTATTTTGGAACAGCACAGTATCTGTACAAACCATGCTCTTTGTTTGTGAGCCTGTTTGCATCAGGCAAAGAAGAAACTTTATCCCCGCTCCAATTTCTGCTGCCCAGGCCTGGGATCCAAATAAACACTTCAAAGTGTGAGCCCCTTTGAATTTCAGAAAGGATGGTTTCTGTTGTATAGTGGGTTCTTTGGAAGCAGGAGGTGAGATGAGAGGGTTCAAACAGGAACATTGCTTCATTGCAGAAACAGGAACAGAACTGAGAACAGAGGCTTCTACGCAGCTACTTATATGGTTGGCCACTAGGCGGTGGCCAATAGGTTTAAAGAAACCTATTCACACCCCAGAGCCAACCAATGATCGTCCGGGAGACTGCATATCTGGGCAGCCAGCAACCGTTACACAGACACCCCAATTAAGCAATCTCAAACAGCATTCAAAGACCGTGAAAACGGTTCAAGTAAAAGGCCCAGTTTCAGTAACAGAAAGACACCCCAAGGGGGTAGAATTGCAAAATGAGCAAGAAACATGCATATGCACCATCATCACCACCCCCACGCTCTCTCTCTCTATCCCTCTCCCCCATTCTCTCCCCTCCCCCTCTCTTATAAACAGATCTATTGTTCTTTCAGATAAGGGGTATACATGTGTTTATAAACACATAACACCTGGAGTGTGTGTGTTTGTGTGTGTGTGTGTGTGTGTGTGTGTGTGTGTGTGTGTGTGTGTCAGAGAGCTCCAGTCAGGCACTAAGCAGGAACATTCCTTTGCAGATAGAAATCTTAGAACAATAAAGTTGGAAGGGACCTTGATGGTCTTTTAGTCCAACCCCCTGCTCAAGTAGGAGGCTCTGTATTAGATAAATGGTTGTCCAGTCTCTTTTGGAAGCCTCCAGTGATGGAGCACCCACAACTTCAGAAGGCAAGTTGTTCCATTGGTTCATTGCTTTCACCATTAGGAAATTTCTCCTTAGTTGTAGGCTGCTTTTGGCCTTGATTAGTTTCCATCCATTGTTTCTTGTCTTGCCTTTTGGTGTTTTGGAAAATAGGTTGACCCCTTGACCCCCTCGTCTTTGTAGGAGCCCCTCAAATATTGTAACACTGCTATCATGTCTCCCTTAGTCCTTATTTTCAATAGACTAGACATACCCAATTCCTCTAACTCAGGGGTGTCAAACTGCCGGCCTGCCAGCCAGAGGCATCACACAGAAACCACACCCACCCCATTGCTGGCAATGGCAAAACAGTCTTGATACATCACATGATGTCATGTGACATCGTAAGTTTGACATGTCTGCTCTAACTGTTCTTTGTATGTTTTAGCCTCAAGCCCCCTAGTCATTTTTGTTGCTTTTCTTTGCACTTTTTCCAGAGTCTCAATATCTTTTTTATATTGTGACCAGAACTACATGAAGTATCCCAAGTGTGGTCTTATTAAGGTTTTGTAAAGCAATACTAGAATCAGCCAGGTGTGTTTAGCAGCCAAGCCAAAATGGCCACAGAAGGCAATACTCAATTATCAGAGAGGAGAAAGTGTGTCTGCAGGACTCTTAAAGTAGCCAGAGGAAGCTGATCAGATCCCAGCCCTTGATGGCATCATCCCCAACACTGTGAAGGAGGCATTGCAGGTTACACTGTATGGTAAGACTTGCTTTGGGAGAAGAGAAAAAACATTACAGTATTTAGGACTGGAACAGTTAAAGATGAAATTAATTCATTAATTTGCTGGGGATGAAACCAAGGTAACATTGTGAAGCTATGTTCTTCAGCAAAGCATCTTTGTTCCATGGTTAGTGGGGCCTGAGAATAAGCCCTTGGAAGCATCCCTCAACCTCACCTCATTTCCTCTTTACAGGATGATGAAAGGTCCCTAGCCTGTGAATCAAAGAACTCAAAGGTTGCTGTCGAAATCCGCAAAGCACACTTTAAGCAGACATTTGAACCTGTTAGTTAAGACGGTATGTTAGTTAAGACAGTATGTATTATATAAATATATAGGCGAAATATTAAATATATCTATTTAATTTATAGCCATGCATTATGAACATTTGAAAATGTTCCAGCTTCTTTTGACACCTTACTCTTTTATCTGCTCTCTTCCTAATGGAGGTTAACAATATGAATAAAGTTTGGGTCAGAACTTGTGAACTTTATTGATATACAGTATTAAGTAGTAAAGCGGTGTGTCCAGACCATCAACTGGATTTCAGGCACGCTACTTTGAAGATGAGTGGAAGGCTAGTTTCAGAATCTTGCTTCTTCCTCCCAAGGGCTGCCTCAGAAATTGTTTCACCAGTGTTACTTGCTGCAAATTTTGTTTTAATTTTTACCTTTGACATGGTAACTACTTAAGGGAATGGAAATAGGATTTGAAACCTTTTTTTGTCCAGAGATTTCTAGATGCGAACACCTTGATGCAAACAAAGTTATCACTAAAAGCCAACATGGGTTTGTCAAAAACAGATCATGCCAGACAAATCTTATTGCATTCTTTGACCAAGGGACAAAACTAGTGGACCAGAGGAATGCTGTGGATATAATTTACTTGGATTTCAGTAAGGCATTTGATAAAGTAGATCACAACCTACTACTTGATAAGATAGAAAAATGTGGATTAGATAGCATCACCACCAGATGGATTCGTAGCTGGCTGACAGGCCGTACTCAGCATGTGGTCCTCAATGGAACTGCATCTACATGGAAGGAAGTGTGTAGTGGGGTGCCCCAGGGCTCTGTTCTGGGCCCAGTGCTCTTCAACATCTACATCAACGATTTGGATGAGGGGATAAATGGGGAACTCATCAAATTTACAGACGACACCAAGCTGGCAGGAATAGCCAATACTCCAGAAGATAGGCTTAAGATACAGGAGGATCTGGACAGACTCGAACACTGGGCACTATCTAACAAAATGAAATTCAATTGTGAAAAAAGTAAGGTTCTACATTTAGGCAGGAAAAATCAAATGCACAGGTATAGTATAGGTGGTACCTTGCTCAATAGTAGTAACTATGAGAGAGATCTCGGAGTCCTAGTGGACAATCACTTCAATATGAGCCAGCAGTGTGCTGACGCTGCCAAAAAAGCCAACACAGTGCTAGGCTGCATTAACAGAGGGATAGAATCAAGATCACGTGAAGTACTAATACCACTTTACAATGCCTTGGTAAAGCCACACCTGGAATACTGCATCCAGTTTTGGTCACCACGATGTAAAAAAGATGTTGAGACTCTAGAAAGAGTACAGAGAAGAGCAACAAAGATGATTGGGGGACTGGAGGCTAAAACATATAGGGAACGGTTGCTGGAATTGGGTATGTGTAGTTTAATGAAGAGAAGGGTGAGGGGTGACATGATAGCAGGGTTCCAATATCTCAGGGGCTGCCACAAAGAAGAGTGGGGTCAGCCTATTCTCCAAAGCACCTGAAAGCAGGACAAGAAGCAATGGATGGAAACTAGTCAAGGAGAGAAGCAACCTAGAACTAAGGAGAAACTTCCTGACAGTTAGAACAATTAACCAGTGGAACAACCTGCCTCCAGAAGTGGTGAATGCTCCAACACTGGAAGTTTTTAAGAAGACTGGCCAGCCACTTGTCTGAAATGATATAGGGTTTCCTGCCTGAGCAGGGGGTTGGACTAGATGACATCCAAGGTCCCTTCCAACTTATTATCATCATCATCATCATCATCATTATTATTATTATTATTATTATTATTATTATTATTATTATTATTATTATTATTATTATTATTATTATTATTATTATGTGGAGTACCTGGGGGACATCTATCTACCTTCTCGGCAGCTTTATATTATTACTGTTCACGTTCATAATTTTTTTATTGAATTGCATCTACTTTTCTTCCTGTTTATTATAGGTTTCATTACTGGATATGGAATGTTTTGTATTCTCCTTTTTGGGTGTTTGGGGTTTTTCCCCCCTCTACAGAACTGTGGGGGCAATATTAAAGAGCCCACAGATATCAAAGACATACTTATTTAATGCACTGACCAATAAAACATTCTGTATGTGAAAACAATCTCTTGTCTTTAAAATTGACTTTCTGCCTAAATTGGGCAACTCAAAATAAAATTGGACAAACGTGTGGGGACATTACCTCTGCCTTTTGGGAATTACCTTATTTCAAATATTTGACTCTTTCCAGAAAAAAAATATTAAAAAAGAAGCTGTAAAGAATCTTGGATTTAAATGGTTAGAATAAGATCAGAATGGGGATTTCTGTCTCATTCATACATATTTTGTTGCTGTCTTTAGCAGGGATTTCTCAACCAACTCAGCAAGTAAATGGACATATTTTGGACCTTCTCCAAAAAAATGAATCTGGTGTACAACATGTGTTTTTGGCTTCTGCATGTTATGCTGTGCTCCAAAATTAGGACAAAATGTGCAACCCCTCACTGCTAAAATGAAATTGAATTTGAATCAAACTATATGCAGTTAGCATTATTATTCCCCATATATTTTATATGAATGCAGAATGGAGCAGAACTTGTGAGATTTGAGAAATTCTAGCCTCTAAGAATGTAGTCCTGAAATAAAAATTGTGTTTGGGTATTAAAACTGATTGATTAAAATCTGATTGATTAAATCCAATACTTTGAATGCCAATAAACAGTCATTTGGAAGGAGATGCTTTTTACCTGAGCTGCAAAGCATGTTTCAAAAAGTATTTATTAAATTTATATGCCACCCATGTTCCAATTGGAGGCAAGTGTTATTATTGACAGGACCAGAATTTGGGATCAAAGTTTAGAGTTCTGTTCAGGAATAGGTCCTCCAAAAAGACCAGAATAACTTACTGCAATCTGATGTAAATCAATAAATACACATCGATGTCTTAAAAAGAGAGAGCCAGAAAACCACTATATCTAGAACCTTACATTACATAACTGCAGTTCTGCACCTTCCCTCTCTTCTATTTTTATTTAATGGATTAAAAAGTATCCTTTTAAAACATGGAGTATGAGCCAGGAAGTCCTCATATCTGATCAGGGTGATGGCCATGGAAACAGCACAAATATCTCACTGACTTGATGATTGTACAAAACTGTCAACTTGGATCCCTCAAGGATCACCTTTGCTTAGATGCCTTCTGACAACACCACTCTGCTTTCATTAGCCATCAGTGGCCAATAATTATTTTGGAAAGCAAATCACATTGAGCTCCATTCTGTATTAACATGTTTCAAAGAGTCAACAATGAACAAATGAAGAACTGGTATGGTCCCAAAATAGCGTAAGAGTTCATTCACCTTTCTCTTAGTAGTTTTCACATGACTTCCATCATGTACCAAAAAAAACCCCCACACCTTTTAATCCAAATCTTTTGATTAGCAGAATTATCCTATAACATATAGCTGTATATAGGAACGCAGAGTTGAAAAAATAATTGAAAATCAACAGGTTAAAATGCAAACTGATAAAATCTCAGTGCATAATGCAGCAGATTTAACTAGGTGAAAAGAAGAAAGCACGGACAATTGATGTGTCAATTGACAAAATTTCCATCTGTTAATTACAAAAGACCACAATGTTTGGATCTGCACACATGGTTCTTGCAAAGAATTCGATCTGAATGAAGGCAAACACCAGTTAATGAACTGGCAGCTGTGATTTCAAGTTTTGTGTATAATAATATTATAAGAGAGATGTAATAAAATGAGCAACAGGAATTGGCATGGAAGCACAGGAATTAGTTATGCAGGGGGAAATTTGTTTGCTGAGAACTTTATCTCTTCCTCATTTATTGAAATGTTTGCCACAGTGACAATCTGTGTGTCTCCTGCTTGGGCAGAGGGCTGGACTAGAAGACCTCTAAGGTCCCTTCCAGCTTCTATTCTATTCTATTCTATTCTATTCTATTCTATTCTATTCTATTCTATTCTATTCTATTCTATTCTATTCTATTCTATTCTATTCCATTCTATTCTATTCTACTTACAAGTAAGATTCATGAAATTCCATTAGGTTTCCAGTCATCTGAGTATAAGAGAGCAGCCTAAATCCCCAAGATCATGTGTGTCCAACATTTTGGCTTGCCTGGGACACATTGAATGAAGAGGAATTGTCTTGGGCCACATATAAATTCAGGTAGTTCTTGACTTACAAAAGTTCATTTAGTGACCATTCAAAGTTACAACAGCAGTAAAAAAAAGGGACTTATGACCTTTTTTCACATGACCGTTGCAGCATCCCCATGGTCATGATCAAAATCCAGATGCTTGGTAATTGACTCATATTTATAACGGTTGCATTGTCCCAAGGTCATGTGATCATGTGATTTTGTGACTTTCTGCCAAGCAAATTCAATGGGGAAGCCAGGTTCACCTAACAGCCATATTACTAACTTAACAAAGTTCTGCAATGATTCGCTTAACAACTGTGGCAAGAAAAGTTGTAAAATGAGGCAAAGCTCACTTTACAAATGTTTCACCTAGCAGCATAAATTTTGGGCTCAGTTGTTGTAAGTTGAGGACTACCTGTATAGAGTATATAATATCAGTGTGTATGTGTATAATATCTCTCTGTGTGTATATGTATGTATAAATAATATTAAAACCTTCCGATCTTGTGGGATCTTGAAAAACAGTTACAAAAATTAAAAGTGATTAAGAAATGAGGCTTGGCTGAACTTTGTGTCCATATAAGCTACATTATGACTGTAAGCTTAGGTGGAATCCCTTGACTCCCAGCCACCTGACTTACAAGCCAACCACAAAACCCTTAGCTCCTATGCTCTACTCATAAGGAGCAGCTGTCCAGAGTACATGTGGGCAATCTCATGAGCTCTCTTTTCTCCAGAGAGATTTCACTGGCCAGGTGATCCAGCTGCCAATCTCTGCCATAATGCTGTCCCCACTCGTTCAGGGATGTCTAGTTCTCCCTGTTCTCACTGGAAGTCACTTGAGAATGTCCTGAAAGATATTTTATTTCTGCCAGGTGAATATCACCTTTACTCTTGGCAGTCTTTTAATTCCCATGCTACATGGGGTTATGCTATTCTTCATCCAAACTCCCAACCTTATGTGTAGCATGTAAAAAATGTCTGCTTTTGAAGAATGAGAGAACAAGAGCAAGAAAAGATCCTTTGTATATAATTACTCATCAAAAAGATTCAGCAGGTATTACAGCTTTTCTCCAAGGCCTTTACTCTGTAATTGAATTTCATCCATACAAATTAAATCCAATCTCTACCCCTTAGTTAAGCCAAGTAGTAAGTATTTAATGCTAATATCTCTGACAACAACAAGAGGCAAGAAATACAAAGCCTGTTCATTTGGGAAATGTTCAGTTAATGTGAAGAGATTGCATTGTGAGTTTACAAAGAAGATAATAGATAGTCTTCTTTCACATCTGATCTCTTTACTGCGTTTCTGCCTTTGTCCATATTGTCAGATTTATGAATTTATTTGTTTTAAAAACATTTGGCCAATTCTATATAGTTGCCATCCTGATTGGGGATAATGGGTTAAGTACTTAAATCATCCCCTTCATGTCGCCTTGCCTATTTAACTTATATGCAGAGCACATCATGAGAAAGGCAGGGCTAGATGTATCAAAAGTTGGAATTAAGATTGCCGGAAGAAATATCAACAACCTAAGATATGCAGATGATACCACTCTAATGGCAGAAAGTGAAGAGGAACTAAAGAGCCTCTTGTTGCGAGTGAAGAAGGAGAGCGCAGAAGTTGGGTTGAAACTAAACATTAAGAAAACCAAGATCATGGCATCCGGCCCTCTCAATTCCTGGCAAATAGATGGGGAAGAAATGGAGGTAGTGACAGATTTTATTTTCCTGGGCTCCAAGATCACTGCAGATGGGGACTGTAGTCAAGAAATTAAAAGACGCTTGCTCCTGGGGAGGAAAGCCATGGCAAATCTAGACAGCACACTAAAAAGCAGAGACATCACCCTGTCAACAAAAGTGCGTATAGTCAAGGCTATGGTCTTCCCAGTTGCAATGTATGGCAGTGAAAGTTGGACCATAAGAAAGGCTGAGCGCCAAAGAATTGAGGCCTTTGAACTCTGGTGCTGGAGAAGACTCCTGCGAGTCCCTTGGACTGCAAGGCGATCAAACCGGTCAGTCCTAGAGGAGATCAACCCTGACTGCTCTTTAGAAGGCCAGATCCTGAAGCTAAAACTCAAATACTTTGGCCACCTAATGAGAAGGAAGGACTCACTGGAGAAGAGCCTAATGCTGGGAAAGGTTGAGGGCAAGAGAAGAAGGGGACGACAGAGAATGAGGTGGCTGGATGGAGTCACTGAAGCAGTAGGCATGAGCTTAAATGGATTCCAGAAGATGGTAGAGGACAGGAAAGCCTGGAGGAATGTTGTCCATAGGGTCGCGATGGGTCGGACATGACTTCATAACTAACAACAACAACAACAACAACTTAAATCATATGTAAAGGCCTCCAGCTGGGAATGTCCAGTTTTAGGTGAATGGGCGGCTACTTGTCATTGGTTCATGCATCAGCATGAAGGGTGGGTTTATCCAAATGGTGGCGGTTGGGAATCACTGAAACACAGAACTGAAAAGTATGTTAAAGATCACTTAGCAAGCTAGAAACCAATGCAATGTGAAACAGAGGTGTAATACAGGTAGCCCTCAACTTATAACCACAATTGAGCCCCAAATTTATGTTGCTAAGTGAAAAAAAAATTAAGTGAGTTTTGCCCCATTTTATGACTTTTCTTATCACATTTGTTAAGTGAATCACTGCAGTTCTTACATTAGTAGCTTGGTTATTAAGTGAATCTGGTTTCCCCATTAACTGCTTGTCAGAAGGTCGCAAAAGGGGATCACATGACCCTGGGACACTGCAACCATCATAAAGGTGAGTCAGTTGTCAAGCATCCAAAGGTAAATCTCATGATCATGGAGATTCTGCAAAGTGTGAAAAATGGTCATAATTTTTTTCAGTGTCATTGTAACTTTGAATGGTCACTAAATGAACTGTTATAAGTTGAGGATGACCTGTAGGTACCATTTTAGGGGCATGTGTAAATTATTTGCACTGCCTTGTTTTGCGTCTGTTGGAGCTTCTGAATACTTCAAGGGCAGCCCCATGTAGAGTGCATTGCAGTAGTCTACTTGGGAGGTGACCAGATTATGAGTAACTGTGAGCAGAGCTTGCTGATCCAGGAATGGGTACAACTGGCACAGAGTTTGAAGTTTGAAGTAAAGGCTTTCTCCTAGCCACGAGCAATAGTCATCAGACTCTAGAAGGATGACCCACTGCTTTGGGGGGAGTGCCATTCCATTCAGTACCTAGGATGGTAAAGTCTCAGATCTGGTCGCTGCTAAAACTAAAAGCCACTCAGCCTTAATAAAATTCAGCTCAGTCCCCAACATCAGTTTTTATACCAAATGTAACAGGGACACAGATAGTCCTCAGTTAACAGCCATTCATTCAGCAAACCATTTGAAGTTCTGATGCTGCTGACCAAGGAGACTTATGCTGGCCCTCAGTGTGGGTATCACCCCATTTGTGACCTTTTGCTGGCTTCCAACAAACAAAGCCAGTGGGAAAGCTGGCAGGAGCTTGCAAATGGTGATCATGTGATGTACTTAATGACTGTGCAGGATTCGCTTCACAACCACACCTGGAACTGCCAGAATTGCTGTTGTAAGTCAGCATGAACCCATGACTTCACATTTTTTGACTGGGTTGCTTAGTGATGAAGTTCCTGGTCCCAATTATTGTTATTAACTGAGGACTACCAGTAATCTATGGTTGATTGTTTGTTTGCTGAAGTATGGCACAATGATATTATCATCATGACATCATGGGTCATTTGTCTGACAATATGATGCATATAACATCTGGTAGAATCCCAAGCAATCAATACTGGTCATATAGTATTTTCATATAGTTTTAGCTGATATCATAGGAGTAAAAACATTATTTTGAAAGCAGGAATTTAAGGTTAATCACTACCCCTTGTTAGATTTATGGATAATTTGTACATGAACAAGCATAATGCATTAAACAACAAACTAGAACAAATATACTATGGGTATATGTAACAAGCTAATCTAATATTCAACACATTATCTGCTTTATCATGAACGTGGCTTTTAGCTACAACTTAACTGCTGAAGTTAAATATTTGATATTTTAATACCCTCACAAGGTAGTTAAAGATCAATTCCCTGTAGTTTTCACATTAAATTCCATTATCAATTTACCAGAAAATGCTTCACTAATAATTTACCAGTTTTTTTTATGGGACATCGACATAAAACTGCACATATATTGCTATGTGATTTTTCAGTTAATTGAATTCTAAAGAGATTTATCTCTAGGGTGATTAATAAATCTTACTACGGCCTATAATGTTCAATTGATATTTAATTAACCTGAGGAAACTGCCACATAAAAAGGACAATTATATATCTCTTTCTACCCAACCAAGCATATCATGATGGAGCAAAATATATAAATATATAAATAAATAAAGTAACATTACATGCAAGGAAGAGAAGCAAAACATAAAGTGAAGACATGCAAGGTTTAAGAGCATGAATTGCTCTTATTGGCAATATTTTGGGATTCAAAAACTGAAATTTAAATTAAAGAAGGATTGGAGGGACATAATAACTATCTTCCAGTACTTGAGGGGCTGTCAAAGGGAAGTCAAACTAATCCCCACAGGCCAGAACAAGAACTAACAGATGGAAAAATCAGAGATCCAACTTAATATAATCAAACTTTACAGGGTAGGGTTACCCATAGATTGATTGATGAACTGATTGGTTGGTTAATGGATTATATGCCATCAAGTTGTTTTTGGCTCCTAGTGACCATTTAGATAGAACTTCTCCTTGATGAGAGAAAACTGCCTCTAATCTGGTCTTTCAGGTCTCCCAATGGTGCACTCATCACCTGAGTCCTTCAATCTTGTTACTGGGGAAAAACTAGGAAATTCTGGGCCTGTAACTTAGGCAAGGAAATTGGGGGGAAAATTCATCCCCCACAAAGTCAAAAAAACTACTAGGCTGTGTCACACTTGATTCAAGGGAGTCTTTTTTGTAAACAGAATTATTGTTATTCTTAAATATAAAGCAAATTAGAGAAAAAAATGTTACATTTGGGGTCATTTTTAAAATATTGATTCAGTATGCTGTACATTTACAACTACAATGTCAGCTTCTAATTGACAAACACTCAGGTCTTCAAAGAATACCAGAATCTGCAGTTTGTTCAGATGGAATATCCATTAATTCCAGCCTAGAAAGTGGTAGGCCTGCCATTCCCCATTGCTTAAGAGAGGTCAGTTCTGTTATCCACACATGCTAAGCATGGGGAGAATAAAAACGTTGGCCCCAGGTTTTCATTTCTAACTTCGTAGAAGTAAACCAAATAGACATTTGCATCTAGATTAAGTTAATTGATTTTAGGTCTCACTGCAGCCAGAGGTACTTAAATCATAACTAAATTGCTACATTAATTCCAATCCGATTTAAGTACAATTAACTGGCTACAGATTCTGTAGCTGTTCTCAGTTCCTTAATTCATTTGGGAACCTTTCATTTTGCCAGTCAGCCAAATTCACAGTATATTTCATCTATACAGGTTGCTGTGATATTCTACCACTATTTTTCTGCACACAAATCAATCTTGATAGGGTCAAGATTCTCACAAAACTTTATTGATTGATTGATTGATTGATCATTCATACAACTGCCTGTCTCACCCATCTTACCAATGCTTCGGGGCTAAGCAGCATGACACAAAATGCAGAAACAGTAACGCCAAGAAATAAAGAAATGGTATTTGTTCAATTCAGAGAAAGGGTTCTGCGTATTAGATAAATGAAACAATAGGTGCAACATATTAAATGAATAACAATTTGTAATTAAGCACAAAGAGATTTTTTTGGTGCTTTATAATGTGACAAGATGGAGACAACAGAACTAATTGCTTTCTGTGGTGTGAGGATGGAATGGGAAGGGCCCTCTGAGTTCCTTCTTCTCTGGACTGCTGCTTTCACATTGTCCATCTTTCTCCTTATTTTGACAGATGGGACACCATAATTGCACTTCAGGAGAAAAAAAGGAAGGGAACCAAAACAAACCATGCAAATTTTTAATTAATTCTGTGCATATGGCGTGCGTGATTGCAGAGCCTAATATCCAAATGGAGGGAAATAACTCTTCAACTGTTAAGAAGTGTTGAAATGTGAGCCTCCAACCATTTCCCGGGAGTAGGGAAGCACAGGCCTCTCTCTGTCTCTCTTTCTATCTGCCTGTCTATCTATCCCTCTATAAATCTTTTCAAGGTTGGTTTAAGAGTGTGATCCTGGCGGCATACGGCACAAAAAACAACAAATGAGGAAATAAATCCATGTAGCAATAAAGAACCCCTCCCTTTTTATGACCCTGTAATCCCTTAATTCAGGGTAGAGTCAGGGCAACTCGATGGAGGTGAGTGTTTACTAGCTCACAGGTCTGCAACCCGTGGCTCCGGAGCCGCATGCGGCTCTTTCAGCCATCTCCTGCGGCTCCCAGTCTTCTGCTACGTGTAGTCCAAAAAAAGGGGGGGGGACTAAAAAAGTTCAACCAATCAATTCAAATATGCAGGGTAGGTGCATAACTCGCCTTGGCTCCACTCTTCAGTCAAACCCTGTTCTGCACATGTGCACATGTACACGCATGCGCACACATTTTTTGTGGCTCCCAGTTTTTCCTTTTGTGTGGGAACCAGTTCCGAACGGCTCTTTCACTGTTTCAGGTTGCTGACCCCTGCACTAGCTGGATGCCCTTCCTGATGCCATGCTGAGTTCACAGCAGGTATTTTTTTCTTTGCGCCCTGGGAGAGAAACGTCTGACGCTACCTAGGATTGGACTCTCAACCTTCCAAATGGGAGGCAAGTGTCATCACCACTATGCCACCATACCTATTGTATTGTTTATAGCAATAAACAATACAAAAAATAAATGCAAAATAGAAGAAATACAAAATGGCCGATCAAGCATAGTGATCCTCTACCAGCATCTCTGCCTCCTTCTGAATGAGTGCTGAACATATTTCTTTTCCTTCATTAATTATTGGTCGTTTTCTCTCCCTATGGAGGTGAAAGGCTGGCTTTTGAAACATTTTTTTTATTTTACAACTTCAGTACTGAAACCAGTTGTTCTTGAATTGGGGGTAATGAAGCAATTTGCAGTTTGGAACTGGATTGCTGCTGAAACGCTTGTGTAAAAGAAGAGAGTCTGCTTTTATTTATCAGTTGTTTTTGTAGAAGTAATGACATTATTCCAGAGCTGGAAAAGGATAGATGGGTCAAACTGATTAAGACAGTGGTCCCCAAACTTTCTGGCTTGGCGGCTGGGTGCAGTGGGGGAGGGGGAGAGAGGGGATGGGTCTGTGTGAGTGGCAGGTGGGTGAACATGCGTGTGCACAGCTCCATTTGTGTGAGTGGCGGGAGCAAATGGAGCTTCATGCATGAGCACAAGCACCCACCACTCATGCCAATGGAGCTTTACACACTAGTGCAAGTGCCTCCTGCTCTTGCAAATGGACCTATGCATGCCAATGCAAGTGCCCGCCACTCTCATGAGTGGAGCTGCGCATGTATGTGCGCTTGCCCACCACTTGTGTGGCCCAGTTCCAAACCTGGTGTGGTCTGGTAATGTGCCGTGGCCTGGGGATTAGCGACCCCTGGCTTAAGAAGCACTGCTTTAAAAAAGTGAAACGATGGAGCTTTCTTTTAACAAATTAACATTCTGCCACTTTCCCTTTCTGGTCAAGTGACTGGAAGTAGGATAAAGCAAGTGGCCTTGACTTCCCTCTTTTTTTCTGGTCCAATGCTGGCTGGGGAATTCTGGGAATTAAAATCTACACTTAGTTGCTTTGTGAATGTTTGCAGAATTTTGTTTGAACTGTCTCATTAATTGGAACTATGACATGCTTAGGTTGAAAACCACCGCAATAGCACATTTGTTTGCTTGCTTGCTTGTATCTGCCTTTTATTATTTTTAGAAATAACAGGGTGGAGAACAAATTCAACACAACACAACGAATCTATTTCCCCCCAATAACCCAGTGAGGTGAGTTGGGTGGAGAAGGAGGGAGAGAGACTGACTCAAGGTCACCCAGCCAGCTTTATTTATATATGAATAAATAAATGAATAAATGGAGTTTATAGTATCTCAAAAAAAGAAACCTTATCGGACCCCGAGTGCTCACCTGTGTTTACTTTAAATGCAAGTAGTCAATTAAACTACTGAAGTTAATCAAGCGTATATGCACTGCTATATGCTTTATAAATGAGCTGAAATTGATCACATGCCATGCTGGGGAGAAAAATGGAGATGGAACAAGGATTCAGCAATGGAAAAATTCCATTCTGCTTGAATGGGAAAGGCAGATGGAATATCTATATACTACTAAAACTCTTGTGTCTATTTGTTTGTTTGTAACCTTCAATTGGAAGAAATAGTGTTTCACAGGGCAACAGTTCTTGAATCAATGCACCTCAAATGGACTAACTTACAGAAGATGTTCGAAATCTAAGACCCATGACTCCTGTGGGAATTTTGAAATGAAATTTGGCAAAATTGTGGTCAAATCAGTGCTGTCATATTACTATGGTTAGCTGCTGTCACATGATCATCATTTCCAGTGCTCCCTGCCAGCTTCCTACAAGGAAACTCAATGGGGAAGTTGGCAGGAAGTCGGAAGTCGCTCCTGCTCCCACTGCTTTTTTGCCCTCCCTTGGTAATTCTATTTCTCTGTTTAGGTAAGAAATATTTCTGAAATGATAACCCAACAGTGCATGGGAAGTTTAGTCTGCAACTAGATTTACAGTATAAGACTGACTATGGGCTGATAAATAATCTAACTTGTGTCATTATTATTTGCAAATAGTCTCCCCTTCCATGAAGAAAAATCATGTTGTTACAAAGCCAGTTCAGAGTGAGGGTTGCTCATAGCATGAATTACTTTGTTCTTGTGATAGCATAACAATTATGACTTGTTTATTTCTAACAACAAAAAAGACGTGTTAGCACAATAAAACCCAACTGGAATCAGGAAACTCACTGTAAAATTTGCCATTTCTACCTGATCAGGTTTTCTTTTTTTAAGAAGGGCTGTTACTTAGGGATAACAATAGGAGTAGGATAAATCAGTCCTCAAATTCAAATTTCTAAAACAATGCCTCAGAATTCATCGCATGATGAAGGGAAGGAGTGTTGCCTTCACATATAATTTCACCCACATTATTCATCTTTTCTGAGAATACAGTACCCAGGAAGGGAATGATTCTTTTTTTTTATTGAAAAGTTCTACAATACATTTTTTTAACAAAACAAAACCCCTCCCAACCCCCTCCCCTCTCCCCAACCCTCCCCAACACCTCCCTCCCTTCCCCCTCCCCCTCCATGACTTCCCAGAGCTAAATACAGGGTATAAAAATACAAACAATCATAATCTACCTTATGCAAACAACAATAAACTATTAAATCTATCGCACTTTAACTCTTATAAAATAACTACAAGCAATGTAAATATCACATCAATACTTATTCAAATGCTAGGTGAAACTTTTTAGTCCCATATTTATTCTGGATATAATCAATCCATTTTTTCCACTCCACAATATATCTCTGTTGCGAATGGTCTTTCAAGTACGCCGAGATCTTTGCCATTTCCGCCAGGTTGGAAACTTTTAAAGTCCATTCTTCAATAGTCGGCAGTTCTTCCTTCTTCCAATATTGCCCTACTAAAAGTCTTGTGGACAAAACTATATCCTTTTCTTAAATATCTTTTGCATATTCCACCAGATTTTAATCCAAAAAGCTTTAACCTTTTTACAGGTCCACCATATATGAAAATACGTTGCATCTTCACCACCACACCTCCAACATTTAGGCTGACAGTTCGGATACATACTTGCTAATTTTTTAGGATCTAAGTGCCACCTATAAAACATTTTATAAAAGTTCTCTCTTAAGTTTTGAGCTTGTGTAAATTTTACATTTCTCACCCAAATCTTTTCCCAAGTATCCATTGTAATGACTTCCTGAAAATTCTGAGCCCACTTTATCATACAGTCTTTAACAATTTCTGTCTCTGAATCAATTTCTATCAATGCAAGATATATCCTTTTAATATGTGCTTGACCTTGATCTCTAATTTGCTTTACCAGATTATCATCAGTCATTCGGAAGGGAATGATTCTTGCAAAATCAAATGAACAGTGAATCTTCCACAGAATACTTTGAAAAAGAATAAACCAAAGGGTCTGAATTCCCCTGGCCCCATTCCCCCAACTCTAAACTAAGTGAACACAAAACAAGCTTTGCATGTCCTGTGAATGCAACCCAGAGTCAACAACTGACCCGGTGAACAGTAACCTAAGATTTGACCTGGTTAAGCCTAGTTTTGGCCAAGGAACTCCAGCGTGGAGAAAAACCTGTGATCCAGGATGAAATGGAATGCCATCCCAACTCATTCAGATTACTAGCTGTTTGCCTTTTTCAACACTGGAGGTTTTTAAGAAGAGACTGGAGAATTGCTTGTCTGAAATGGTATAGGGTTTCCTGCTTGAGCAGGGGGTTGGACTAGAAGCCCTCCAAGGACCCTTCCAATTTGGTTATTCTGTTATTTTTGTCAGTATTTATGGTATCCCAGTTTCTAGACTAATGATGTCTTAACCACTGCACTAAACTGTCTCTTTCACCCTTCACATTAACAGCTGGCAAAGGAATCTCTCAGAGACAGTTTTGAGAAGGTCAGCTGGCAGGGAAGTCAACTGCTGCCATTTGTTTTACGGCAGCCCTTAATGTGCCCACCTGTTAACTTTTCAAGATGGGTGGTACAGGAAACATCAGCTTTAATCACTGGAAGAATGACTATACCTGGATTTAATGTCTTTGCCTCCCAAGCCCTCCCTCTGTTGTTACCCACCCCACATCCTGACTTGCTCCAACTCAGTCCAAATACCTCTTGCTAATTATACAAACTTTCCTTCTTTAACTGCAATTACTCAGAAGACTAATGGGTTGGGGGGAGGGGAGAAGGGAGCAGAGAAAGAGAATATGGATTACATTATATATAGTAGATATCCAACAGAATGTAAATGGAGTCAGAAACACAGAGGCTTTCAGGGCAAAAACCCTTCCTTCCTTCCTTCCTTCCTTCCTTCCTTCCTTCCTTCCTTCCTTCCTTCCTTCCTTCCTTCCTTCCCTCCCTCCCTCCCTCCCTCCCTCCCTCCCTCCCTCAACTATTTAGTTGACAGGCTCAGATATTGACAGTTGTGAGACAGAGTGAGCCTCACCCAAGAGTCAGCCATTTCTGTTGAGGGTGTAGGTAAAAAAGCCATAATGGATTAGAGGAGCATCTCCTTTGAATGCAAGTGATCCTGAAATTAGATCCAGGTGGCAACAAAAGGCATTCTCTTTACTGAAGATCCTAGAGAACAGTTGCCATGCTGGGTGGGCAGATTTGATAAGTGGTGTAGGACAAGGGAGCTACCAACCCCCACCCCCCTGCAGACAGAAAGTTTGTATATCAGAAAGATGGCATGTAATTCAGACTTGGTCACTGCTCTGCAGGAGTTCTAATTGCCCAGAAGGTGTTCCAGGCAGGAAAAGGCAGTGCTTTTTTTTGTAAAAGAAAAAGGTGCCGGAACTCACACATGTCATACAACCCACCTTGCCTACCCTACAATGTTCCATCCAAAAAAGGTGCCGGAACTCCGTTCTGAGCATTCTATGAGAAAAAAAGCCCTGGGAGAAGGTGAGTTTGAAACTTTACAATTTGAAATAGTACCATCTGTCCTGATTTTCTTCTACTCTAATATTATTATAAATGATTTGGGACAAGGTACTGAAAATCCACATTTAGAGATGTGGACCATTTAATAAGAGTTGGTGGATGAGAGAGGAACGTGGCCTTTTTCATTATTACGGGGCATGTTATAAATTGTAGTTCATGCAGTGAGAAGCAGAAAGCTGGAGTCAACACTTATTTAGCCCAACTGGTCCTCTTTCTGTTTTATCCACCTATGTAATTGCTGAGAGTGGACAACAACTTGCTGCCACTTAACCAGTCAATCAAAAGTTCATCTCATGGTGTTATTTCCCCAAGTACTGAAATTATTCTTCCATATTTAGGACAGCCTACCCTGAAAATGTTGCCCTCTGTAGGATTTCCACAGGCATTTAGATGACTGTGGGGTCCTTGGTGGTCTCAGTGCTTGACTGTTTTCTTGTAGACATTTCATTACCAAACTAGGTAATATCATCAGTGATGATGTTACTTAGTTTGGTAATGAAACATCTGCAAGAAAACAACCAAGCTCAGAGGCCACCAAGTCCCCACCTTTCAGCCCTGAGCTACAAATATTCTCTGATGCCTGTGGGTCTAGATTAGCAGAGAAAGAGAGAGAGATGAATATATACAGAATATACACATATTAGATCCAGATCAATTCCCAGTGGGCAGCAATTGTAAAAGTCATGTTATTTATTTATTTATTTATTTTATTTATTAATTCAATTTGTATTGTTGGTCTCTGGGGCCAAAAAATTCAAAAGCAGTCTAGTACAGGGGTCCTCAACCTTGGCAACTTTAAGACTTGTGGACTCCAACTCCCAGAATTCCTCAACCAGCTTAGCTGGCTGAGGAATTCTGGGAGCTGAAGTCCACAAGTCTTAAAGTTGCCAAGGTTGAGGCCTCCTGGTCTAGTAGTTTCTTTTCTGACTAACAAATTTTATTAAAAGGCATAAGTGGTTGTGAGGAGCAGCTCACTTTATCAACTCTGTTACTAGAATTTACTTTAAGCTTGCTTTGGGCCATCCAGTCCTGCACAGGTAGTCCTTGACTTAGAACAGTTTGTTTAGTGACCATTCAAAGTTACAACAGCACTGAAAAAGGTGACTTATGTCCGTTTTTCACACTTATGACTGTTGCAGCATCCCCATGGTCACGTGATCAAAATCATACTTACGATGGTTGCAGTGTCCTGGGGTCATGTGATCCTCGTTTGAGACCTTCTGACAAGCAAAGCCAAGGGGAAGCCAGATTCACTTAACAACCGTGTTACTAACTTGACACCTGCAGTGACTCACTTAACAGCTGTGCCAAAAAAGGTCATAAAATGGGGCAAAAATCACTTGACAAATGTTTCACTTAGCCAAAGAAATTTTGTGTTCAGTTGTGGTCATAAGTCGAGGACTACCTGTATGGAAGTAGAACCTCCATATGTTTCCCACATTTTCCCTTCTCAATTAGATGAACTCAGTATATGTGCTTTAAAAGATATCAATACAAACATTAATCAAGAAAGAAGAAAATAAACTCCAAAATGACTGTGCCAATTTGCCCACATTTCCTTTTTGTTCTACTTTTTCTAGCGCTGCTGGGAATATCTTTAAAATCCATGGCAGACATAACTTTCTAAAATATTCATTTATAGCCCTGCTACCTAGCATAATATACACTGGAGTCACTCTCAGCAGAAATACTTGGGATCATCATGTGACAGCAGGAATAAATCTGAAGATCCGTTTTGAGGCACAAGAGATTTTCTAACTCTGAGTCTCAAGATCCATGTCGCACATTCAATAAAGGGAGTCCTCGACTTACAACTACAATTGAGCCCAAAATTTCTGTTGCTACGTGAGACATCTGTTAAGTGAATTTTGCCCCCGTTTATGACCTTTCTTGCCACATTTGTTAAGTCAATCACTGCAGTTGTTAAGTTAGCGAAACTGGCTTCCCCCTCAACTTTGTTTGTCAGAAGGTCGCAAAAAGTGATCACGTGACCCTGGACACTGCAACCATCATAAATACGAGTCAGTTGCCAAGCATCTGAATTTTGATCATATGACCATGGGGATGCTGCAGCAGTTGTAAGTGTGAACATGGTCATAACTCACTTTTTTCAATGCCACTGTAACTTTGAATGGTCACTAAATGAACTCTTGCAAGTCGAGGACTATCTATAATATGCCCATTTAATTTCAAAAGCAGTATGAATGGTATTAGGATTGGAGTAGGCCATGTTCATTTTACAGAGCTGGGCTCTGGCACCAGTACCCTTATTATAGAGCAGACATGTCAAACACAAGGCCCGGGGGCCAAATCCGGCCCGCGAAGTGGTTTCATGTGGCCCGCGAAGCCATCCTGGAAAGAGTGAGGGAACGGCCCCCACTGCCTTGGCCCTGGCCCAGAGACCCTCCTTCTGCCAGAGACCCTCAGATCTGTCCCACTCCTGCCCAGGCCCCCATAGGCACCCTTGATGCAAACGATGTAGAGCTAGCCACGCCCACCCTGTAGGACATACGCACTCTAGCCATGCCCTCCCAGTAGGCCACGCCCACCCTGGCCATACTCACCCGGCTCCCTGAGGGCAACCGCAATGCCGATGCGGCCCTCAATGAAATTGAGTTTGACACCCCTGTTATAGAGGGAGAAGGGATGCCAAAAACCGGGGCCAGCTGTCTCAGGAATTCTGGGAGTTGAAGTCCACGAGTCATAAAAGAGCCAAGGTTGCCTACCCCTGTGCTAAAAGAAACAGAAAGATTGCAGAATCCCTGCCAGTCTTGAATTTGCTTCATTGCTCTTAGTCAAATCTGTTCCTTCTTGACACAACTTGGTGGCCACGTCATCCAGAGACAGTGAACAGTTGTAAGAGCAAAATGGTAAGGCTGGATTCACACTATTGGAATCCAAATGTTGCATGTACCAGCTTGTTGCTTCAATACAGGTAGTCCTTGACTTGTGACCATAATGGATCTTGCCCATTACGGTTACAAGTCATGATGGTCATTAAGCAAAATATCCACTTGGTCGCATCTCTTAACGATCCACATGCCTGCTCTCACCGAAGGGTCATTAACGTGGATTGTTAAGTGGAGTTTGGTGTGCCTCGGGAATGGGGGAGGCCCTGGGAAGCCTTGCACAAGTTCAAACCTGCCTGCCTTCTGCAGCCCTTGAGGCACCCCATGTTACACTTCCCTCTCCTTGGGGTCCCTCCAGGCCTTGGACCTGCTTTCCCATCCAATCGGATCCCACATCCTGCTCCCACTCTCCATCACTAATCACTTGTCCACTGCAGTTTTCCTTCTGAAAGCTCAAGAGAATGTCAGGGAAGGAGAGCAGGCAGTTCTGGCACGTGGCTCCATCTCAGAAGTGCCCACTTCTGGGATTGCGCCATGCAGCCTCAGGACGCTGATGGACAGACCAACCTACTCCAGTGATTGTATTAGCGAAGGAGAGAAAGCCTTTCCACCCTTTTTCATCCCTGGGGTGGCTGGGACCTGGCAGGGTAAGAAGGGTGGGAGACAGGCAGGGGTGCTACAGCATCCCCACGGTCTGTTGCAAGGGTGGGGAGATTGCAAAATTTTGTTTATGTGACTATGGGGCAATGTAGTAGCCCTAACTGAAAATATAAGTAGCTTTTCAGTGGTGCGTTGTAACTTCAAATGGTCGCAAACCGAGCGGTCATAAATCAAGAACTACTGTAAAGCTGTTGATCATTAGGGGCCACAGATGTAGAGAGAGCAGAGAAACTCTACCCTTTGTTTATTTTAAAATACTTATTTTCATGTTTTTGTGAAAAATTTGTCCTCTTCTCAGAGCTTCCATCCTTTTCTATGGAGATTCTCAGTCCATTCTATTTCCCACCAACCAGTCAGAGGTGAAGAAGCTTCTTGGATAAGAAGTGAAACATCTTCAAATAAAAACAAGAAAGTCCAGTTGCCTCCTGAAAAGGCACCTTTGGGACAACCATGGCCTGGATGAATCTCCATAGACATTTAGCTATGCACTTTGGGATGAAGGCCCTTCAATTGGTGCAGAAGTATGAACGGATTTCCAGAAAACATTGCAGACTTCAGGAACCATTTGAGCTTCAGACAGACTCATCCCCAGCAGCCTGTGCCGGTCTTCAACAGTGAAGGGACACAGGGCAGAAAACATCCTGCAGCCAAGAAGTCTCCACACCCATTTGCACTTATCAGATGACCCTGAGGACACAGGTAAACCTCCATACGGCCACAATGACTCTCTAAAAGAATGCAAATGACCAGCTGTCTGCAAGCAATATAAATCCTTCCATTCCACAACATCCAGTCAGAGCTGAAGAAGCCTCTTGGATGAGAAGCGAAATGTCTTCAAAGAAAAAAACAAGGAAGTCCAATTGTGTCCTGAAAAAGTACCTTGGGACTGTCATCATTTTCTTATTCTGATGCTCTCCTTTTATTTTATTTCCTAAATAAAGCTTGTCTTTATTTTTCTTGCACGTAAGCATCAGCCTCAAGAATTGACTGATGAAATATGTGCCATCAAGTCATTTTTCACTCATAGGATCAAAGGCAACTCATCAGTGGTGGGATTCAAATATGTGAACAACCGGTTCTCTGTGTGGATGCCGCTTCCGGAAGTCCATTCTGGGCCTGGGCAACAAAAGAATTAGCTACCAGTTCTGCTGAACTGGTGCAAACTGGCTGAATCCCACCACTGGATCTCATCCCTCCTGGTCTTGGCACTGCAGGCCCCCAAACCTAGCAAAGCAAATATCCACAAGGGTGAAATTCCTGCCTTCTTCCAACCAGGCTTCGGTAAGAGCCTAATTTTCCTTCTTTTTTAGAATTCCAACAGATCTAACTTAGAAATAAGGAGAAATAGAACAATCTATCAGTGAAATGGCTTGCCTCCAGAAGTTATGGCTGCTCTGGAGATTTTAAAGAAGAGATTGGACAGCTATTTGTCTGAAATAGTATAGGGTCTCCTGCTTGAGCAGGGTTGGACTAGAAGACCTCCAAGGTCCCTTCCAATTCTGTTGTTCTGTAATTCTTTTTTTTTTGGAGGAGAGGACTGAGTGAGTGATACTGAACAATTGTTACAGTATTTGACTCAGTTTAGTTTAGGTGTTTATATAGCATGTCTTATTACAGGAGGGCACCTTAACCCCAAACAACCCTGGTGCTATTTTATGTTTGGTATTTGAATTCAGATATTTGCACAATATGTGGGTCTGCCAGTAACCCAGTGTAGCTTGTTTAGCAAACAACCACACCAGACAGCAGAAATAGTGATTCCCTCTTGTTATGTGAAACTGACATTGTTTAAAAAGCAATTGTTTCATGAAATGTTGTCCTTTCCCACCACACAAATGTAATTTCATTGATTTTTTTTTAAAGTATGTTTACTTGGGACTTAGTGTTGTCCAGTTGCGTGATCCTTCCACAAACTACTTCAAAGGAAGGCAGCATTTGCATAATAGGTTTAATCTAGTTACTTCATTAACCCATTTTATGAGTTTGAACAATACACTGAACTCAAAACATAGCCAATTGGACTGTGTTTGCAAAAAACATAGCCCCAGAAAGCTAACCAAGGTCAACACTAATCAAAGTTAACATTTTATGCAAACATAGCTGCTAGGGCTTTCCGTGACCCAGTTAAGCACACTGCAAACCAAAAAGTGGCAACTGCAGATAGCACAGATATTTGAAAAGTTTCAAAAGTAAGTCTGAAAACACACACACACACACAAACAAAGAGTCAGCATGAGAAGAACTTCTAGAATGACAGTTTCTAACTGTTCCATCCAAACATACACATACAGATAGTCCTCAACGTACTAGCACAACTGAGCCCAAAATTTCTGTTGTTAAGTGAGTTTTGCCCCATTTTATGACCTTTCTTGCCTCAGTTATTAAGTGAATCCCTGCAGTTGATAAGTTAGTAACCCAGTTGTTAAGTGAATCTGGCTTCTCCATTGCCTTTGCTTGTCAGAAGGTCGCAAAAGGTGATAACGTGACTCTGGGATATTGCAACCATCATAAATATGAGCCAGTTGCAAAGCATCTGAATTTTGATCACGTGACCACGAAGATGTTGCAATGGTCATAAGTGTGAAAAATGGTCATAAGTCACCTTTTTCAGTGCCGTTGTAACTTTGAATGGTCACTAAATGAATTGTTGTAAGTCGAGGACTACCTGTACACGTGGCCTTACTTCATGAGGTGAGTTATAAGGGTAACTGTTGCCCTTTTTGAGAGATTCAGGGCAGCCTGGAAAGAATAGATGAGAGCACAATGTAAACAGTTAGAAAATAGTGGGCAAGTCAGCTGATATCTTATCACCTAAATGAAAACTTTCTCCCAAGTGGAGAAAGAGGATTTTCAAATAATTCAAAAAAGACTCCACTATAATAAGCTGAGAATAAATGGGGTTAGGGCATTACCTCTTATACTTTCCATGATTCTGCACAATATTTATCCCAGACTAGCTTTGAAAATAGCTGAGTGAAATCTGGGGAAATCAGGCTTCTTTGATCTTGCCTAGATGAGTGGAGTTTGATGCCTTGATGCTCCTTGGGTTTTGTCCCCAAACAAAAATCTTGCTCCAAAGGAAGTGTAAGGTCGCGTGCTTCACATAGAGACGGACACAGAGCTGGGGTAAAGATGAGTTTATTCTGAACAGAACGAACTGGGGAAACAGGGAAGCCTGGCATCTATTTGTACCTGCCCAGGTGGATGGCATCCAATCAGTTCAAACCTGGGCTTCCTGCCAGTGCAGGTGACAATGGGTGTAGATCCTGGCTTCCCACCAGGCTGACCATGCCTGGGGCTGTCAACAGCTTAAGTCCTTAGGCTTATCCTGAGTGAGCAATCATCGCCCAGAGCTGTCCAGCCCCTCTGCTGATCTGCACCATCAGCCTCCTGCTGTGCTGTCCTTTGTGTATGCTGGGAGGCATACACTGCAGGAAACACCTCTTCTCCTGCCTTGCAGTTCCTCTCCCAAATGGAAGATCATGATATGTTCCTGCACTCTTGGTACTAATCTTTTTAATTTAACCATGTCCTATTCTCAAATAATTTCAACACCACTGATTTATGCATGCTCAGATTGAAGTGGTGCACAAGAGCATCCCTTGTGCAGCAGTAGCGCATCTCCAAAACCACTAAGGTCACTCTCATATTGACTGATGTTTTCAAATTCAAATTCAGAATAGAGCTGGAAGGGACCTTGGAGGTCTTCTAGTCCAACCCTCTGCTCAAGCAGGAGACCCTATTTCATTTCAGACAAGTGGCTGTTCCAGTCTCTTCTTTAAAAACCTCCAGTGATGAAGCACCCACAACTTCTGAAGGCAAGCTGTTCCACTGGTTAATTGGTCTCACTGTTAGGAAGTTTCTCCTTAATTCCAGGTAGTTTCTCTTTTTGATTAGTTTCCATCCATTGTTTCTTGGCCTGCCCTCTGGTGCTTTGGAAAATAAGTTGACCCCCCCCTCCTCTTTGCAGCAGCCCCTCAAATATTGGAACACCTCTATCATGTCCGCCCTAGTCCTTCTCTTCTTCAGAGTAGCCAAATTCAAATCCTGCAACTGTTCTTCATGTTTTAGTCTCCAGGCCTTTAATCATTTTATTTG
Organism: Vipera berus; assembly: GCF_964194415.1. Classification (NCBI taxonomy): domain Eukaryota; kingdom Metazoa; phylum Chordata; class Lepidosauria; order Squamata; family Viperidae; genus Vipera; species Vipera berus. Next base: position 122,599 of record NW_027673651.1, read on the forward strand.
TTTTTCTCTGCAGTTTTTCCAAAGTCTCAACATCTTTTTTGTAATGTAGTGACCAGAACTGGATGGAGTATTCCAGGTGTGGTCTTACTAAAGTTTTATAAAGCAATACCAATACTTTATGTGATTGTGATTCTATGCCTCTGTTTATTACTTGAGAGCCCGTGGCAAAAATGTTAGGCTTCATGAGGCCAGTATGGTAGCCTTTCTCAGTTGGGAACTGCACTATGTATGCTATGTTATGTTGGATTATAACTCCCATTTTCCACACCTAGCTTTTTATGGAAAATGAGAGTTGTTTAAAGCAGTGCTTTTTTTGTAAAAGAAAAAGGTGCCGGAACTCACACATGTCACACAACCTGCCTTGCCTACCCTACAAGTTTCCATCCAAAAAAGGTGCCAGAACTCCGTTCTGAGCGTTCTATGAGGAAAAAAGCCCTGGTTTAAAGAATTCCAGATTGAGGAAAGGCTGATCTAAGCATTTACAACTGTTTGCCATTTCCGTAAAACCACGACTCTTAGGCTTTCAACCATGTTGAAAGCTTTTTTTTGCATAATTTATACCTAATAATCCTAAACATATATAGCAATCATTGTGGTTGGTTTTATTTTATGGTGCCAATTCATGCAGATGGCTTTAGCAGCTTAGTCATCAACACACCTCCTGTTCCCACAAGGTTTGTTTGCTTCAAGCTGTGATTTTGCACTGGTATAACATCAACAATTCTGGGCTGCTATTATTTTGCTATGTTGCCTACCTTGTTATCCCGTTAACTGTAACATAATAATCATTAGTATTTTCAGCTTGACAATGATACTTGGGCTCCAAACAGCCGGTCAACTGCAGAATATCAGCAAAGGGGGATTCTGAATTGCTCTGCTTACCATATAAGGATACCTTGAGTTTTGCAGCCCAGATATGGGAGCCTTATCATGCAGCTGCAGTGGGTTAAGCTGAAATCAAATGAACAAGGTTATAGTTTGGTCTGTCTTGAGAATCTAAACCTTGACAAATGTTATGGTTCGTACATCAATGATAGAGGGACTGAACCTGAGAAAAGTTTTAGTTGTGCAAGGTCTCACACAGCTGAGCCAAGATTTGTGAACATACCCTTTTCCAAATAAGTCAAGGGCATTTAATGTATTGATTGTGGTGCTGATTGCTCTTATCAGTGATGATGTTAGAAGCTCAGTCTTTCCATGCCAAAAGATTCCAAGATTTCCATTTAGAATTGCCTAGAAGGCTGGGAAAAGTTCTCCCTGGGGATTTCCTTTTGTTAAGCCACGGGGGTAGAATGTGTCATCTCCTTGCAAACCATAAGGATGCCAAAGTAGCAACATGTATGCGATGATGTAATCATGCAAAGTCACAATTGCAAATATGTGTCAAGACATTTGGCTTAAACATGCGAGTCATAGTATTTGTATGATTGTATTGTCAATATACATTGTCACTTTCCCTTCAGTGGACACTCGTGACTTCTCCTCATATCTACACCCAGGAGAGAATCAAACAGTCAAGAGGGCTGCTGGAACTGTATGCTCCTTTTTTTTTAATGTGGTTTATATGATCTTGGTAAGAAAGGAGTCAGGCTTTGTTTATGGGATCATAATAGCTATTTTTAATGCTTCCATCGCTTCCCCACCACTGTGTTCTCCTCTGAATTTGAGGAAAACTAGTGTCCAAATGAGAAAAAATATCCAGATTCTGATCCTAATTTTCACAACTGCCTTGGGCTGTTAATTTTAAATTGGGATCCACATAAGGAGCCCTAGTGGCGCAGAGATTAGAATGCAGCATTGCAGACCAACTCTGCCCGCTGCCTGAAGTTCGATCTCGATGGAGCTCAAAGTTGACTCAGCTTTCCATCCTTCCGAGTCGGTAAAATGAGGATCCAGATTGTTGGAGGCAATATGCTGACATTGTAAACCACTCAGAGTGTGCTCTAAAGCACTATGGGGCAGTATATAAATCAAAGTGCTATTACTATTGGCATTCAATATTGAATGACAATTGTGGTTAAGTTCAATTCATTGGTTATCTAAAAGGCAAAGTGGCAAATCCTTGAAAGTATCAAATCCTGGAGTGAATTCATAAGATGACTCAATTCATATTTGGTGCATCTATTATAGCTTCCTACTACGGTGGGAAGGTAACAGTGTTCCATGCGCCTTTGGCATCTAGTCATGCCGGCCACATGACCACGGAGACGTCCTCGGACAAACACTGGCTCTTCAGCTTTGAAATGGAGATGAGCAACGGCCCCTAGAGTCGGAAACGACTAGCACGCATGTGCGGGGGAACCTTTACCTTTACCTATTATAGCTTGGAATCAGCTTTTCCACACTACTGTACTGTTTACTGCTCAATTAAACACTATTCTGTCATGCAATTTTTAGATGATCCAGGTTGCATGTAACTTTGAGATGGGGAACATGGACTTCTCTGCCTTTTGTGGATCACTTTCAACAGCCTTAGCTAGCATGGAAGGTGATGAAGAATGCTGGGTATTGTAGTACTTCAACTGCACCTAAATATAGACAGAATCCCATCTTTTGGTTTTGGACTAATCTCCTAGGTATCACTGGATGGGTAGATAGCTTCAAAGACTTTGTAGATTACAAGATAGGTAATCCTTGACTTACAACAATTTGTTTAGTGATCATTCAAAGTTACAAAAGCACTGAAGAAAGTGACTTATGACCATTTTTCACATGACTGTTGCAGCATCCCTGTGGGCATGTAATCAGAATTTGGATGCTTGGCAACTGATATGTATTTATGATGATTGCAGTATCGTGGGGTCATATGATCACCTTTTGCAATCTTCTGACAAATCAATGGAGAAGCCAAATTCACTTAATGACTGTTTTAGAATAATTGTGATTAGAATGCAATACTGGAGGCTACTTCTGCTGACTGCCGGCTGCCAGGAGTTCGAATTTCGCCGGCTCAAGGTTGACTCAGCCTTGCATCCTTATGAGATCAGTAAAATGAGGATCAAGATTGTTGGGGGCCATATGCTGACTCTGTAACCCGCTTAGGGAGGGCTGTAAAGCACAGTGAAAATGATATATACGTCTAAGTGCTATTGCTATTAACAACTGCAGTGATTCACTTAGCAAGAGAGGTTGTAAAATGGGGCAAAACTCAACAACTGTCTCGCTTAGCAACATAAATTTTGGGCTCAATTATGGTTGTAAGATGAGACCTGGCTGTAATATATTCTTGTCTTTTTAAAATAGCCCTTCAGTGTGAATACTTCATTAAAGATTGTATTCTCCATACTATATTCTGCAGTAGACTGGATAACCATTTGTCTGAAATGATGTAGGATATTTCCTGCTTGAGCAGAGGGTTGGACTAGAAGACCTCCAAGGTCTCTTCCAACTCTGTGATTCTGTTAGGTTGACCCAGTTTGAAAACTGGATCACTGTAGTCTAGATGGGTAAAGAAAACAGGTCCTTTGCTTTTTGCTTCTGGTAGCAGGAAGAAGCCACATCTGCAAGAAGGACATTCAGAAGGAGTTGTGATGGTGCAGTGTTTAGAATGCGGCATTGCAGGAGTGTATTAGGGGTGTATGAAAGCCCTAATAAGCAGGCATATACATAGAATGAAGGCTACTGCTAAGCTTGTAAGCCGCCCTGAGTCTTCGGAGAAGGGCGGGATATAAATGGAATTAAAATAAATAAAATAAATAAAAATAAAACTGCCTACTGCCAGGAGTTCTAACCTGCCAGGAATTCTAACCTGAGTCAAGGTTGACTCAGCCTTCCCTCCTTCCGAGGTTGGTAAAATGAGGACCCAGACTGTGTGGGGGAGGGAATATGTTGACTCTGTAAACTGCTTAGAGAGACCTGTAAAGCACTGTGAAGTAATATATAAGTCTAAATGCTACTGCTCTTTGTGTATCTTCTTTTGTTTCCTTCTGTTCATTATACCAACTATGCCTTATTTATTTCTTATTGTACTGTGAAGAGGAAACCTCGCTGCTTCTTACTTGGCAGCAACTCACTCAAGATGGTTAGAAGGAGGGAACAATGTACACATCTGAATGTAAGGGAAAGTAAGCAGTGGGGTTATGATAGCGTTACACATGTGTGAACGGGTAGGCACACATTTATCTGCATTATGACCTGTGCAACTCCCTGAGGTTAAAAAGAGATAAGGCGGACAGCATATCAATTTAATAAAATTTTAAAAAGCTGCCCACCTATGATTCAGTGAAGAAAATAGGCCTATGTTTGCAATAACCTCAGAGAAACCCATCTCAGAATATTGGGCTGGAAAATCAACAAGCTGCAGAATTCTGCAGATGGAACCACTTTGCAAAGCCAATATTCTTGACACCAATGATCCAAAGAACAGAGATAGCAAGATATTGTTATTTTAATCATCACCTCAAAATGTGTCTCAAATTTGCTTTCAGAAACCGTGGGCACTCCATCACTGGAGGTTTTTAACAAGAGACTGGAAAGTCACTTGTCTGAGATGGTATAGGTCAGGGGTAGGCAACCTCGGCTCTTTTATGACTTGTAGACTTCAACTCCCAGAATTCCTGAGCCAGTTGTGCTGGCTCAGGAAGTCTGGGTGTTGAAGTCCATGAGCCATAAAAGAGCCAAGGTTGCCTACCCCTGGTATAGGTTCTCCTGTTTGAGCAGCGGGCTGGACTAGAAGACGTCCAAGGTTCTGTTCTATTCTGTTCTGTTCTGTTCTGTTCTAATTCTATTTTTTATTTGAACTGCAAACTGAATTCTCTGCTGCCCCCTGGACTCTTATTTTTTTTCAGCCCAGATGTGATAGGTCTATTTCAGTGGATTTTGTAGAGGGGACCCCAGGGGAAAATGAGAGAATAATTTAAGTTTCTCTTTAACTGAAAACCACTTGTGTTTCTCCCTTGTTGCTTTTTTTTGGTAATATTGGCTACTGTGTGAGGCAGCTTTGAGCTAATCCCCCTTGATTCTCTGCCATTCCTGGCAATTCCACCAAAGACCTGAGGCACTGAGTGAAACATCAAAAGGAAAATTAACATCTTCTATCAGCAATTAGAGGAAATTATGTAGATATACATCTTGTTTTATACCTTCTCATGTGCGTTTTTCAATCTTTACTCTTTGATTTCTCCCTTCACTTCCCTCTCCATTTTCTGAAAAGAAAGCATTTAGAATCCCTCTTGTAAAATCCAGAGACATAATTAGCTGGATGTTATACTTGGTATTTTATTCATTCGTAGAAGAACAATTTCTTTAGCTTTCCTCTTCATTGTAAATCCCAGAGGAATCCCCCCATCACTCTGAAATGAAACTCAATCTGTATATTACCTCTGTGTTCTTTCACCACTAAAGGGGTAGTGGAAGCAAATCAATCCTGTGCACTGGTTTACAAGGATTGTTATGTGTTTCAAACAACACACTTTGATTTCCATCCTCAGGGAATACTATATTCTTCAACATTTGACAGATGAAAATAGATAGACTTGGAATACTCTTGCTTTTTGATGAAGGTTACTCTATTTTATAATGCCTTCTTAAGACCACACTTGGAATACTGCATTCAGTTTTGGTTGCCCCAATGTAAAAAAGATGTTGAGACTCTAGAAAGAGTGCAGAGAAGACCAACAAAGATGATCAGGGGACCGGAGGCTAAAACATATGAAGAACCATTGCTAAAATTGGGTATGTCTAGTTTAATGAAGAGAAGGGTGAGGGGTGACATGATAGCAGTGTTCCAATATCTCAGGGGCTGCCACAAAGAAGAAGGAGTCAAGCTATTCTCCAAAGCGCCTGAAGGCAGGACAAGAAGCAACGGATGGAAACTGATCAAGGAGAGAAGCAACCTAGAAATAAGGAGAAATTTCCTGACAGTGAGAACAATTAAGCAGTGGAACAACCTGCCTCCAGAAGTGGTGAATGCTCCAACACTGGAAGTTTTTAAGAAGAGACTGGATGGCCATTCGTCTGAAATGGTATAGGGTTTCCCGCTTGAGCAGGAGTTGGATTAGAAGAACTTCAAGGTCCCTTCCAACTCTCTTATTCTGTTATTCTCTTTTATTCCGTCTGATATCCTCAAGACTAAGGGTGGCCCTATCTACATATGACTTCTCATAGAACCTATCTTCAGTTTGAAAGACACCAGTTTAAACTAAATTTCCCAAAATTGGCACTCTGCAGATGTTTTGAGACTCTTTGAATTCCTAGCTAGCATCAACCATATCGGCTGGGAGGTCTAGAGGTTGCTTGCCCAGCATGTCTGCAGGGTAGAAGGTTAAAAAAAAACCCTGAGTAGGTGATTCCAAATAATAGATCCTAGATCTCTTTGTTAATGTGGTAGCTTCCAAGTAGATTTGGAACCACAGTTCTCAACTAGATGCTGATAGTCCCATGAGTTTGCCAAATTTCTGCTGGCATCTATGGGCATTTATACCCCACCTTTTCTTCACCAAAACAGAGAAAGTGCATCTCAGTTTCAATTCCATGGGGACATGAAGTTCTTTTGGCATCAGGAACCATGGCACCAAAAATTTCTTTCCCTCCTTTCCCTGGGTAAGAGAAGCAGAAGAAAATAGGATTTTTGTGACGAGTTTTGTGATCCCAGAGACTGATTATTCTATAGCAGGGGTCCCCAACCCCGGGTTGTGGCCCACTACTTGGCCTTGAGCTGTTCAGAACCAGGCCTCGGAAGGGGTGAGTGATTTGAGCGAGTGGTGGGCGCACATGCCCACAGTTCACGCAAATGGAGCTGCGTGTGTGCTTGCCTGCCACTCATGCAGAACCGTCCATTCTCTACCCAACCCCTGCCAGTCTGCAAAGCTGGGAGGTTGGGGAACTCTGCTTTATAGAATCAGACAGATGACATTAGAAAGTTTCTGGGTTTTCTGCTGCAGTAAAAGTGGCACCAAAGGAGGAATTCCCCATTCTGCTTTTATCTTCCTCCTGCTTCTGATGTTAAACAGTCCCCCTTTGCTAGGACAGGTTGCAAGTTGGAAATGAAACCAGCCTTTCTTTAAGCTGGATCAGTTTTCTGTCAGCTGCCACACTGGATATCCTATGAGAAGGAGGTTTATGAATAAGGACTGGCCTCTAGAAAGCTCCTCTCCCAAGTCTTAGATAAACTTTAACTTCTGGAAACTTTGGGAAATTAAGTTGAGATTTTGAGAACTACATTGCACAGATGGAGATTCTAACAGGGCATTCTTCCAAACCAAATTATAGATAGGGATCTAAACAGTCAAGAATAAAGTTTTCCTGTTCAACTGGAGATACATCAGTCTGGCCAAAGCTTTACATTGTGCTCAAAAAGGCTTTTGTTTATAAGAATCTTTTCTAGGTTACATTACAAAGGAAAGCCTCTCATCTTATTGTCCTGTGAAAACATCCCTCTCATCTTGGATCCAGGAACCTGGCAGGCAGCCATCCTTGTTTAGGAAAAGATCTGACAGCCCTAATAGCTGATCAGATCATTAGCTAGTAACATAGGTGTGTTACACAAAGCCTGCCAAAATGCTTGAAGTAACTTGTGTTTCCTTGGCAAAAGCTTGGAATCAGGCCAGAAGGAGGGAGACACTTGAGAAGGAGAAGGTCTAACAAACTTGCTGACTTGGAAGAGTTAAGTCTAGTATTTACTCATATCTATATTCCTTTCCAGACTCACTGCTTCTGTTAAATCGCAGAATTACTCTTTTGTAATAGATTCTTTCACATAGAACCAAAATCCGGAGGAGGAGGAGGAGGAGGAGGAGGAGGAGGAGGAGGAGGAGGAGGAGGAGGAAGTGTTCAGTACCTCTGTAATATTTTACTTTTTTGTTATTCCAAGATTTTCTTTTTAAATGACTTTCCACTTTAAAAGTTTTCAAAGCAGCATCTGGATTACTGGTTATTTAGAAAACTTAGCAAATAAAAGCTAACCACATGTTAGCAAGAGAAAAAGAACTGGATCTCTTTGGCAGCCTTTTTCTGGTCATATACTCAGCAGAGAAAAATGGTCAAAGAATCTCCTCTGAAGAAAATCTTACTATAAGGATATACTCTGTCTGGGCCCAGTGCCAGCAGCTGGCAAGGCTGAGGACTTGAAGTAGCCTTGCCTAACCAGTTAGGGATTATGCAGCTGAGATCCAGAACAGGGAGTCAATGTCTCTCAAAATGCTTTGCACGGCTGGTTTAGTGTGCCTAATCCATACAAAATCATTGGATCATCATTAAAAGCAACCAAATAACTTTTTTGGGGTGTGTGTGACAGTCTGTGTTCAATAATTGCTTGTAAACTATAAGCTGTACCTCTAGGCTTGAGAATTGCAAGACAGACACCATTGGAAAAACCAAATGGCGCCTCTTCTGCACCAATTAAACTTTCCCCCCACTAATTAATATGATGAGATGATGTGTTTTATACTTTCAAATGGCTCTCGTCCATTATTGTAGAACATTTCCCAGTCTCAGCAACTTTAAGATGTGTGAGTTTCAATTCCCAGAATTCCTCAGCTAGCATGATGGGATTTCTGGGAGTTGAAATCTACACAACCTAAAGTTACCAAGGTTGAAAAACATTGTTGTAGAAGAATCCTTGGAAGATCAATCTTGAAATGGACCTTATGGTCGAGATTCTGCCTATTTGTATTTTCTCTCTTTTAATAGTAGCTGCCTGATATTAGCTTCTAGACTGATATGCCACGGGATCAGGGATGTTGGTGTGTGTGTGTGTGTTTTCAAACAAGTAAAGATGGCAGTGGCAATTGCATGATTGAAGCTCCTTCCCTTTTAATGTGCATTGCACATAAAACTTAGGTTAAAAGAAGTTGGGACTTTGTACAGTCTTGGCTGGCATCTGAACAGTTGAGTAGAATATAGAGCTAATCTGACCACAAAACAAGATCTGGTGATGTTTTTTGATTCTGGTTTGTTTGCTAATTATAATTTCAACAAACCGTAATCCTGAACAGAGCAGGAAGATGAGATTTGTTTAAGATCTGAAGCATTGGTTCTTGAGCTCCTCCTTTGATGTTTAAAAGATTGTGAGCCTTGCATTCCCTGAAACTCGGTCACAGAAACAGGCATGTCTCAGATTAGCTTTGCAATCCTATTCTAAGCATATAATGATTTATTCTGGCAATGATTTAGCAAGTCAATAGTATATGCATGATTAAGCAATGATTAACAGCCCCCAGCGTAGCATCCTTACTATGAGATCTTCTGCTTGATTGGACCCTGGGTCCACTTTTTAGTCCCTATTGTCAGGATATGATATGATATGATATGATATGATATGATATGATATGATATGATATATGTGAAAATGGGACAGAGGAGTTTCAAAGAAGAATAGATTGGTCATTGCCTGCCCATTATACATTTCAAGAAGTTGGGTTGATGAACCAGACATGAGATTCACACAAAAATCCCAGAGAAACCTAAGTTCTCAAAATTCCAGCTAGAAAATAATACACTATGAGTAGGTAATATGCACACAATCCTAGTTGACTTTGGCTGAACCTGAAAGTCTAGGCAGATGGGAGACCACTAGGAAATCCCAAGCTTGAGTCCATGTAGTTCTTAAGAGTAAAGTGTGACTCAAGGGATACTTAATGAAAAAGCTGAAAGTGTTTTATGTTTGCCATCTTGTTCTCCAAAAGAATAATAGATGATGTATTTTTTCCCTCTGTATTTATCTATATACTAAAACTTTCATTCTCCTGACCTTTAACTGGGCAAAACAGTGTGTCACATCTGTAACAGTCCTGGCATCATAGGGCAACAATTCTGAGCTAAACACTGAACAATGCCTCACAGGGTTAATTTACAGAATGTGTCCAAAATCTGGAGCCCATGACTCTTGAGGAAATGAAATATGGGAAATTGTGACTGCTTCAGTAGTACTGGCTTTGCTGTGCTGCTGCTACAGTCTCATGATCTTTAGTTTCAACATTCTGTGACAGTTTCCCAGCCAGTCTCACAATCCCTTGCTCCCTTCCCCATCCAGCAGCAGCCGCTTACCTTGCATTTATTTATTAGATTTAGAGACTGTTTTTATACAGATCACCTGTTTCTCTCCACAGCAACTCCATAAAATTCATCTTGGAGAACTAAGGTTCTAGAATCAAGTGGATCTCCAGACTGATCAAATCCCATTTGTAGATATTCATCAAGCTATTTCAAATTCACTTTATTTTTGGACTGCCTCTGCAGATCACAGTTCTACTTACCACAACCCACACAGATTTACACCAGTATTTGAGGTCTGTTTAGCACAGTCAATTTTCTGAATTTTAATACACATTGGATCTTACCATATCACTTGACAGTGAATCGGTTTTCAGCCATTGATCTTTCCTACAAAGAGTTGACAATCTGGGTTGGGTCTTTGAATATCAGCTCTCTTAAAGAGAAAGGGCTGAGACAGCAAATAGGAGGTAGATGAGGCTCTGGCTGTGAATGTGAGGAGGCTGAAGCAGATGACCTAATTAACATCTGTTGACAACCAGTGATCCAGGGAGCACATCTAGAGAATCATGGTAGCTGCAGAGGTGCATTTAGCATCCTAATTCCCTTTTTTGCAACCTCTTGACTCCCATTCTTGTGCTGCCATATGTCACGTTTCTGCATTTTGAAGTGAGAATTTCATGAAACCTGTAGCATAAATCTAAAATAGTTTACACTGCTATAAAATCAAAGGCAAGATCAAGGCTAAATCCCTTTCAAGTTGAGTTTAATGCTTGGTGATATCATAGACACCATGTCTCCATGTCATTTTCTTGGGGAAAGTAAAAATGCCTTTCTTCCAGGATGGGATTATTTCCCCCCGCCCCCAACTTCTCTGTTTTTGCCACAGACCTCAGATGCCCTGGAGGTCCCCCACCCAAGTACTAACAGGTCCAAACCTGGTTAGCTTCTGTACCCAGGCAGGTTTTGCCTTGTCTCCCCAAAAGAATTTTTAAAAGCCATGGAGTTTCTCAACCTTGGCAACTTTAAGGCATGTAGACTTCAATTCCTAGTTGGTTGGGGAATTCTGGGAGTTGAAGTCCACATTTTTAAAGTTGCCAAGGTTGAGAAACATTAGTCTAATCTATGATATAGCCCTACCCACTGTGCCTCAGTTTCCCTACTCCATGTGGCGCTTAGTACCATCCCCACAGCTTCCAAATTATCAGCCGTAGCCACTTTTCTACTGCTTGTCCTAACAAGAATTCCAGGGAGCTGGACAGAATAGTGGTTAATTCCTAGATAAAGTTCCATCTACTGCCAGCAGGAGGAGAAAGTGATTCATTCTCCAGAGCCCGCAAAGTAGGTTAGGGCCATTCAAAATAGTTCACAATTCTTTAATTCACCAAGTTGAAGGCAGGGGATGAGTAAAAGGGAACAAAACATAAACGGGTATGTAAATTCTACTTGGAATGTGGAATTGTTGTTTTTAATGTTCCTTTCCCTGCTAAATGTCCCCTAGGCAATGGTTGTATGCTATTGTAGAAATATGAAAGCTCTACTTCCTCCTGTTAGCCCATTTTCTTTGTGGAAAGAACCTGTGGTCAGATGGCTCACCCTGCCCTGCCCCAAAGCCGTTTTATTCCTTGCAAAAGAGGCAGGAAAAAAACCCCTCCATTCCTCATTCCCAAAAGGACGAAACTGCATGAAATCCAGGGACAGGATACAACTCACCTTTAACAATCCATCTCTTATGCAATTGCTTGTATCTAACAGGTTGGGCTCACCAGTTCCCTTCTCCTGATTAATGTCTGCAGCTCAGAAGAAGGTGTTCATTGATGCTGTGCACTGCTGGTGAACTAATGGGTTCTTTCAGTGAGGCTTAAAATGAATGTGAACATTTTCTGGGTGTCCTGACGCTGGTCATAGGAGAGAAGTAGAGCGTAGACCCTCTTCACTTAGCTCTGCTCTGCTAATCTGGCATTAAACTACTGTCATGCAATCTGCCTGAAGATGACTTTGGAGACCATTCAGAAAAGATTCGTACCGCATGTGGGAAGTAAAATAGAAACGGGAGATCTGGTGATATAATTACATTGCTTCCGCAACAGTTGTACTGGCTCCCTGTCCCAATTTGTCATTTGTATTAGTTCTGCTCAACTTCAGCAATATACTTGTTATGTATTGGGCCTAAGGAAACACCGTGAGCACTGGCTTAACAGATACCACCAGGTGGCGCTGAACCGAAACTGTTGTGGCCGGGATCAGTTTTCGGCGGGAAACAGAGGTTCACCCTGATTGGTGGGATGTGTACCTTGTAATGTAGTGGGTCCAACGCAAGGAAGAGACGCCAGCCAGAGTACGAGTTCAGCTCTTTATTGTGTGTGGGGGTTCGTACTGGAGAACAAGGGCTACTTGGCCTCCTTATATACCTGGCCAGGCAGGCGGCTAGCCAATGGGGTTGGCCCTAGGTTTCCCGCCGAAACTGGGTTTCCCGCCAAAACTGTCCAGGCCAACGCCCCCTGGTGGCTGTTGCTATGCAGATGCCTGCACTTGGATACATAACACCCCTCCCCCCTTAGAGAAAAACCTTAATAACTATAACACACATAACTATTTACAATGCATGCATAATACATAACAACGAGTTGAGGTCACTTGCACACATAGTCTGCTAGGTACGCAGGTGTCCTGTGGGGGTCTGGTGGACTGTCTGGGTGTGGCTTCTCCCTGGCCCAGCACATCTGGCTTGCATTGCTCCTGTGCTGGGTTAAGTCCGGCTGCCAGGTTCCTGCCACTGATGATGCCCTGCTGTTGCTGCAGGGCTGGCTGCAGGAGGCCATCTTCCTCTAGTTCAAGGTCCGCGTGGTTTCCAGTTGATCTGGCCTCATCTGGGGTGTGATTGTGATTGTCTGGTTTGGCATGTGTGGTGCACTCAGGGGCCTCTCCTCTGAGCTGGTCAATATGACGCCTGATGTGTCGATCCCCCTCCACCCCTACGATGTAGGATAGAGGCCCCATTTTGTCAACCACTGTCCCCGGAATCCATGTGTGTCCTGCCCCATAGTTCCTTACCCAAACCGGGTCCCCCACGTTGAGCACCCTATGTACAGGTGGCTTCTCAGTGTCTGCCACCACCCGATCAGGGTGCAGCCTGTCAAGCTTGGTGATGAGGCACCATCCCCATCGTAGTTCTGCTGGGCTCTTCCTGGTGGCAACGCACAGTGTGGTGTGGTGTGCAAGTAAAAATTTTGCCAGCCTGTGATGCCAGTCCTCGTTGATGATGCGCCGGAGTGCGTCCTTGGTCGTCCTTACCATCCGTTCAGCTTGCCCGTTAGTCGATGGGTGGAAGGGCGCGGAGGTGACGTGTCTAATCCAGTTCGCCTTCAAGAACGCCTGGAAATCATTAGCAGTAGACTGAAGCCCGTTATCAGACACAATTACATCGGGGAGGCCGTGTGTGGCAAAAAGGGCTCGGAGCAACTGGATTGTCCTTGCTGAGGTCATGTTTGGGACAGGAGCTACCTCCAACCACTTAGAGTGGCTATCCACTACCACTAGGAACAGTTGGCCCTGGAAGGGCCCCACATAGTCAATGTGGATGCGGGACCAGGCTGTGTGTGTGGCTTCCCACCTGTGCACAGGGGCGTGTGGCATCTCTGGCCTGGATCTCTGGCATGTGTAACAGCCTTTGACCCAATCCTCGATGTCTTTGTCCAACCCTGGCCACCAGAGGTAACTCCTGGCCAGTGCCTTCATCCTGACTACCCCTGGATGCCCCTCGTGCAGGGATTCCAACACTCTGCTCGGTAATGCTGTGGGAATGATGACCCTGCTACCCAAAGGAGGCAGCCCCGGTGTGTGGATAGCTCATGTCGCCTGGTGAAGAATGCCTGGAATTCGGGCCCCGGGGACTTGTCCTGCCAACCTGTGCAAACCCACGAGTGTACCCTGCTCATGATGTTGTCTGAGGCTTTCTTGGCCGCAATGTCCTTGACGTGTACTGGGCATTCTGGTAGTTCTTGCAGGGCTAGGATCTGTGTTGCTGGTGCCGGGTCTGGTTCCGGGGTGTCAATTGATAGCCTACTGAGGCCGTCTGCGTGGCCCATCTCCTTCCCTGGCTTGTGCACCAGCTTGCAATTGTATGCTGCAAGGAAGATGGACCACCGGAGCATTCTGGGAGATAGAATTTGGGGGGTCTGCTTGTCTGTTGTGAACAGGCCAAGCAGTGGTTTGTGATCTGTGTAAATTGTGAATTCCCTGCCGTATAGATAATCATGGAACTTTTTTACCCCTGCCACTATTGCCAGGGCTTCCTTATCAATTTGGGCGTAGTTCCTCTCTGCTCCAGACAGCGTTCTGGAATAGTATGCGATTGGAATTTGGGCCCCTGAAGGTTCCAGGTGGCTTAGGACAGCGCCCACACCGTAAGGGGACACATCGCATGCAATGCAAATGGGCTTGGACTCTATGAAGTGGGTTACTGTGAACTTGTCAGACAGGAGCGCTTTTAAGGCTCTGAAACTCTGGTCGTGGATGGGGGTCCAGGTCCATGCTGCCTTCTTGTCCAATAACCTGTGTAATGGCTCTGCTATGGCTGCCTTGTGTGGAAGGAAGGTGTGGTAGAAATTGAGCAGACCCAGGAATGCCTGTAGCTCTGCTTTGTTCCTAGGTGTGGGTGCCAGCTTGATTGCCCTTACCTTTGACTCTGTGGGGTGAATTCCCGTGGCATCTACCCTGAATCCCAAAAATTCTGTGGAAGGAACACCAATACTGCACTTTTCCCTCTTCAGTTTGAGGCCAGAAGCGCGCAGCCTGGTTAGGACCTCCCTAAGCCTACCTGCCAGTTCTTCTGCTGATGCTCCTGCAATCAGGATGTCATCAAAATAGGGGCAGACTCCCGGGATGCCCTTGAGGGTTTTCTCCATGATCTCCTGGAAAATGACAGGAGCTACACTGATCCCAAACTGCAGTCTGTTTACCCTGAAGGCTCCCCTGTGAGTCACTATCGTCTGAGTGTCAGCCGTTGCCCTGGTGACCGTGAGCTGTTGGTACGCCTGCGCAAGATCGAGCCTTGCAAAGATGGTGCCGCCTTGGAGGGAAGCGAGAACGTGGCTGACCGTGGGGACCGGGTAAGCGTGCGGGTTTAGGGCGCGATTCACCGAGCATTTGTAGTCGGCGCAGATCCTTATCTCCCCATTGGATTTAAGTGGGGTGACTATCGGGGTCTCCCATTCTCCCCCATCTATGGGCTCTAAGATTCCCTGGCCCACCAGCTTATCCAGTTCGCGCTCGATTTTATGTTTGAGCGTGAAAGGGACTTGCCGCGGCCTGACCCTAATGGGGAGGATGCTCGGGTTCAACTTGAACGTGATGGGGGGCCCTGTGTACTTTCCCAGCTTCCCATCGAAGACATCTGCAAACTCCTTGCAGACGGCCTCGATGGATTCTCCCTGGATCTGGTGGATTCCCGTGACTGTGATCCCCAGGGCCTCAAACCAGTCTAGGCCGACTAGACTGGCTCTTTGGCCCTCTACCACCACTACCTCCAGGTGCTCCTCGCGACTCTTGAACCCCATGGAAAGGGTGGCCTCCCCCTTTACCCTGACTGGCGTGTTTTGGAAATCGGTCAGTGCTAAATTTGAGGGCCGTAATTGAATCCACTGCTTGCTCCGGCTGTTAATGTAATTAAGGGTCTCATCCGAAATGACAGAGACCGCAGAGCCAGGGTCAAGTTCCATGTTGCAGGGAACGCCCTGCAAGCAGATTGTTAATCTAATTTTGGGTCTGAGCAGCCGGCGGCTACCCGTGTGGTGTATGCCCAGCCAGCTCTCGACATGGCCAATTTTAATTTGGATCGAGGGCCCCGTACCTCTCAATGGCGACTCCTCCCAGCGCAGCTTGTGGATCTCCTCTCGGGGGCGGTGGCTACGACAGACTGCGGCTATGTGGCCTGTCTTCTTGCAGGCCCGACATGTGGCTGACCGAAACTTGCAGAGGCTGCGCACGTGGTTTCCGCCACAGCCTGTGCACTTCTGCGAGTTGTTGGCCGGTTTGGGCTTGTCCGGGCGCCCACCTCGTTGGTCGGGAGTCGACTTCCGCCGGTGGAGGTCGATGCTTTGTTCGTCCTCCTCGTCCTCGGCTGAGATGACTTGCTGGTGGATGCTGGTCATCTGGCTGCCGGTTCTGGACTCCTGGACAGCCTGGACAGCCTCGCAGGCCACTTCATGGGCCAGGATGGCGTCCTGGGCCTCCTGGAGTGAGACCTACTCTTTCGCAAACAGGCGCCTCTGCAGCCTCGTGTCTCGTAGGCTGCAAACCAGCCTGTCTCGTAGCCGCTCCTCCAGGTTTGAAAATTTGCAGGCGACGGCAGCTTCTTGCAGGGCGGCGATGTATTTGGCCCCGGACTCGTCGGGACGCTGGTCCCTCTTCTCAAACTGTGACCTCGAAGCCAGTTTGGACAAGCGGGGCCGGAAGTTGGCATTTAGCTTGGTGACGAGGTCCCGGTAAGAGACGGTATCTATGGCCTCCGGGGCGAACAGGTTTGCGGCGACCTCGAGGAGTGCGGGTCCGCCTATGCAGAGCAGGGTGGCCACCTTTGAGCCGTCCTCCGAAATCTGTTTGAACCTCATGTACAGCTCGGCATGCGACAGGTATCAGGCCCATTTCTCGGGGTGGCGGGTGTCAAATTCGCGGGGTTGTCAAGTCCGTGCCATCACTTGGTCGGTTGTCCCGGTTGCTTGTGGTGGCCGGTCGCGGTGGCTGGCGGTCACGGTGGGGGGAAAAGGAAAAGATGCCTCTTTCCCTTCAGCATGCGGTGCTTTCCCCCTAGTGACTTCAGCTCTTCTGTCGGCAGTATCCCACCTTCGTTGCCACTGTAATGTAGTGGGTCCAACGCAAGGAAGAGATGCCAGCCGGAGTACGAGTTCAGCTCTTTATTGTGTGTGGGGGTTCATACTGGAGAACAAGGGCTACTTGGCCTCCTTATATATCTGGCCAGGCAGGCGGCTAGCCAATGGGGTTGGCCCTAGGTTTCCCGCCGAAACTGGGTTTCCCACCAAAACCGTCCAGGCCAACGCCCCCTGGTGGCTGTTGCTATGCAGATGCCTGCACTTGGATACATAATATACCTGGCCAGGTATATAAAGGGCGCAGGTAACCCCTATTCCTCAGTACAGTTCCTTCACCTAATAAACAGCTGCTATGCTGTACTATAATAATAATAATAATAATTTGGAAGGGACCTTGGAGGTCATCTAGTCCAACCCCCTGCTCAGGCAGGAAACCCTATACCATTTCAGACAAATGGCTGTCCAGTCTCTTCTTAAAAACTTCCAGTGTTGGAGCATTCACTACTTCTGGAGGCAGGCTGTTCCACTGGTTAGTTGTTCTAACTGTCAGGAAGTTTCTCCTTAGTTCTAGGTTGCTTCTCTCCTTGACTAGTTTCCATCCGTTGCTTCTTGTCCTGCTTTCAGGTGCTTTGGAGAATAGCTTGACTTCCTCTTCTTTGTGGCAGCCCCTGAGATATTGGAACACTGCTATCATGTCAACCCTCACCCTTCTCTTCATTAAACTACACATACCCAATTCCAGCAACCGTTCCTTATATGTTTTAGCCTCCAGTCCCCGAATCATCTTTGTTGCTCTTCTCTGTACTCTTTCTAGAGTCTCGACATCTTTTTTACATTGTGGTGACCAAAACTAGATGCAGTATTCCAGGTGTGGCCTTACCAAGGCATTGTAAAGTGGTATTAGTACTTCACGTGATCTTAATTCTATCCCTCTGTTAATGCAGCCTAGCACTGTGTTGGCTTTTTTGGCAGCTGCAGCACACTGCTGGCTCATATTTAAGTGATTGTCCACTAGGACTCTGAGATCCCTCTTACAGTTACTACTATTGAGCAAGGTACCACCTATACTATACCTGTGCATTTGATTTTTCCTGCCTAAATGTAGAACCTTACTTTTTTCACAATTGAATTTCATTTTGTTACATAGTGCCCAGTATTCGAGTCTGTCCAGATCCTCCTGTATCTTAAGCTATCTTCTGGAGTATTGGCTATTCCTGCCAGCTTGGTGTCGTCTGCAAATTTGATGAGTTCCCCATCTAACCCCTCATCCAAATCATTGATGAAGATGTTGAAGAGCACTGGGCCCAGAACAGAGCCCTGGGGCACCCCACTACACACTTCCTTCCATGTAGATGCAGTTCCATTGAGGACCACACGCTGAGTACGGCCTGTCAGCCAGCTACGAATCCATCTGGTGGTGATGCTATCTAACCCACATTTTTCTATCTTATCAAGTAGTAGGTTGTGATCTACTTTATCAAATGCCTTACTGAAGTCCAAGTAAATTATATCTACAGCATTCCTCTGGTCCACTAGTTTTGTCACTTGGTCAAAGAATGCAGTAAGATTTGTCTGGCATGATCTGTTTTTGACAAACCCATGTTGGCTTTTAGTGATAACTTTGTTCGCATCAAGGTGTTTGCTGATTTGTTGTTTGATTATCTTTTCCAGAATCTTCCCAGGTATTGAGGTCAGGCTGATAGGTCTGTAGTTTCCTGGGTCTATTTTTCCCCCCCCGTTTTTGAATATGGTCTCGTCCTCCTTCCTGCTCTCCAGAACCCACTACTCAACAATACTGACTAGGGATTTCTGGGAGTTGAAGTCCACTCATCTTAAAGCTGCTGAGGTTGAGAAATACTTCCCTACTGTACAACCTTTTGTGGCGTAGGGCTAGATTGTTCTCAGGAGTGCCTGTCTCCTATCATTTTTGCCTGTTTCCATCAGATTTGACAAAGTGGGCAGTCTCCTGGTTCTTTCCCTCAATAATTCCATCAGATGGGCCTTTTTTGGCATGGCATCTACTGAATGGAACTAAAATCCAGATAGATAGCTCCAATTATGGCCAGCCCCAACCCTTCCCAACCCAACATTCTGGCTGGGGTATTCTGTGAGTTGACATCCACACATCTTATAGTTGTTGAGAAACACTGTTCCAGATTGTTTGCTGGTTGAAAGTTACACACTCTGTATGTCTGAGGTGTCCCAAATTGTTGGAGAAAAGTCACCTCAGAAATCCAGAATTTGACACACATAGGTCTATTGATATGAAATCCTCAAACAATTCCTCTTCTATCAGCACATCATCAGTTAAACAAATATTGCAAATACCTAAAATGCTGCTCAACTAAAAAATGAGCTAACTTGTGCTCTGTTTTTCCAGGATAAAACTAATCCAAACTGATTTCCTGACTAAGATGAAAGGCCAGGTGGTGCCTCCCCCATTCCATGTGCAGAGAAGCTGACTGAAATGGCAGTTGACTCTTAATTCTTGCAGCCTTTCTTAAATTGCATCTGGGTAATGTAGATTCTCTGGGATGTAGCATGTAAACTGTGTGGCCTACTTCTAGATGAACAGCCTTTTTGGTCACTGAAATTATCTGCTTTCAGATGCAGCAAAGATCAATTGGGGCTCTTTGGATGTTTGCACACATCTAAACATTACGTCTACAGGTTTGCTTATACATCTGTGAGGATATAGACAGACCATATACAGACAGACAATAAATAGCATATCACCAATTGTCCTTCCTGGTCAATTGCTGACCAGAGAGAATTGTCAGACCTTCACCAGATCACTCATTGGACTGCAGTAAGGCAAAATGTTGCCACTTTTGCTGCAACATTTAACAATTAACTAGTGCAACAAATTGCCTTCGGAAATTATGGGTGCCCCAACACTGGAGGCTTTGAAGAAGAGACTGGACAGCCATCTATCAGAAATAGTATAGGTCTCTTGAGAGAGCAGGGGGTTGGCCTAGATGACCTCCAAGGTCCCTTCCAATTCTATTACTGTTATTGTTCACATTTGTTGGTTGAAACACCAAGTCCTTTTTGGCAGGAAGTCCTCAGTAGAGGTTGTCGTTGACTTACAACTGGTCACTTAGCAACTTTTCAAAGCTACAACCTACTTGAAAAAGAGAACTTAGAAGACAGATCTGACATTCCAATGACCCCCCCCCCTCACCTGATGGCACTTTGGGTGCTTGATTCCATGGCCACATTTTCAGCCATTTGCAGCAAGATGTGATCATGTGACCAGGTTTTATGATGATTTAGCTGAAAACCAGCAGTCAGTTCTGCTTTTTTTGCTAAAACTGTGCCCGTAGCGAATATTGGGTTTGCACTTACAACTGCCATGTTTGCTTAACAACTGACACAAAAAGCATTGTAAAATTGGGTCAGTCGTGTCATCTTCCCTCTGCTTCCAGACTCTTACCTACTTGGTATAAAACCAAAACTAATTAATAGACAAGATTGGTATCTCTTTGTACATGTTACAACAGCAGCGAGAATAACCTTCGCTCAACAGTGGAAGGATATAAATATTCCAACGGACCAAATGTTAATTAATAAGATTCTGAATTGTGCTGAAATGGATAAACTAACCTATATGTTAAAACAGAAACAAGAATCTATGTATCACACCAACTGGGAACGATGGTATGATTGGTTAAAAAATAGAACAAACCTAGAATAGTTAATATGACACTTCATAGTAATCTTTATGATAATATTTAATAGTCGAAATAGACAACGTTAAATAAGATTTAAGATTTACTGGGATGTAATTATGTATAATTGCCCAGGGAATTTCAATCCCCAGTCAGTTTATATGTATGTTTGTTAAGTGTTTGTTTGTCCTTTTCCTTTTTTTTCTTAATTTGAAATCTATATACTTAGTGTGTATGTGTTTGTAAATATTTAAAAAAACTTTATAAATAAAAAAAATAAAAAATAAAATTGGGTCAGTCGTGTGTGACAGTTATCAGACTTGTTTTATGACCATCACGACCTATGACCATAATGGGCAGACTCCCCCTTGTAGGACTACTTGTAGGTGCAGCGTATATTTGAGGACTAAGTGCCCAATCCAACACTGTAGTTCATCTGGAACTGTATAGTGTATACTTGCAGATGCAGTTCTGTCCTCCAACATATCATCTGATTCCTTGCAGTTTCTGTTTGAGGTAACTGTCCAGAACTGGAAAGTAGGACATAGGCTGAAAACTATTGGGTGAAATTTGCAGAGAAAACAGCTACCATCTACACTTTGAAGAAATGTCCAAACAAACCTATTTAGACTACGTACTTGGGGAGAAAAGGGTTTCTCTACTGGATGTATTTAAGATGGATTGTTTTCAATCAAGACCAGCTCTGTTAGCTTTTGCATTGTAGTATAGGTATAGCACTAAGTCAGCAATTCTCAATGTGTGGTGTGGATAACTCTAAACTTCTTGCATCTGTTTGATTGTTTGTAAATTTCAGCTGGGTAAAACAATGCCTCGTAAGGCAACAATTTTTGAATCAACATGCTTCAAATGGACTAACTTAAACAACATAGCCAAAATCTGGAACTCATGACTCCTGTGGCACTGAAATTTGGCAAAGTGACGGCTTTAGTGCCATCATGCTGTCATGGTCAGTTATGGTCATGTGATTATCATTTCCAACACTCCCTGACAGCTTCCTACCATGAAAGTCAATGGGGAAGCCAGCAGGAAGTCAGAAGTCTCTTCCCCTCTACCTTTTTGCCTGTCCATCATCATTCTGTTTGTTTAGATTAAGAAATATCTCTGAAATGATGACCCAACAGATTACAGATTGTCTAATGAATATATCATTTCTCCATTTTCATTTTTAATACAGTGCATGAATTAATACAACACATAAAGCAGAGCTCTTTCAGGCCTTCACTTTTAAGAATATAAAGGGGCCCTGACACCAAAATGTTTGAGAACCACTTCAGCAACAAAAATTATGGTTTAGGTAGCCTTCAAAGTTTCCTTCCAACTCTACCATTCTATGATTGTAATTCATAGGCCACAATAATAGACATTCTTGCTACCGAAAGCTAAAATACTTTCCTATCTCTATGTATTCAAGAAACTTCCAGTACAGTTGGTTTTACAGTTGCTCATGTACGTATTTTATGACAATACCTTCACTTTCAACCACCATGATGCTCTTCCAGAAGCTTGGGAGAACATGTGGAGCTATTCAAGGGTTCTGCCATTCCTACAGAACCTTTTCCAAACATTAGGCACACAGAAAAACAGGATCAGTGCCAAAGCACAGTCTCCATGAACTTTTCATGAGTAGATATGTTTGGATAAGAGCAAATCGTTCTCAGTGATGTCCATGGCTTGGCAGGGTTTGGTAAAAATGGAGAAATTGGCACGGTATATAATATGTCTCATACCAACCTTTTAGAGTAACACCTCCTTAAGTAACACCAGCTGCCTGCAATTAGTGCAGGTTCGAGTCCCACCAGGCTCAAGGTTGACTCAGCCTTCCATCCTTCCGAGGTAGGTAAAATGAGGACCCAGATTGTTGGGGGCAATAAGCTGACTTTGTAATAATGCCACTTGGGGGGGGCGAAAGCCCTAATAAGCAGGCATATACATAGAATGAAGGCTATTGCTAAGCACATTGATTTGTGCTTTAGATTGTAAGCCGCCCTTAGTCTTCGGAGAAGGGCGGGATATAAATGGGATTTTTTTTAAAAAGAGTCATGATAGTGCAGTAGTTCGAATGCAGTATTGCAGGCTAACTCACTGCTTACTGCCAAGAGTTTGAATCTGACTGGCTCAAGGGTCAGATTGCTGGGGGCAATATGCTGTCTCAGTAAATTGCTTAGAGACTGCTGTGAAGCAGTATATAATTCTAAGCGCTATTGCTATTATATGTTCTATAGCCAGAAGAAATTAGAAGAGTCCAGATGGAGCAGATCAAACACTTTTCTAGTCCAGCATCCTCTTTTCTAGAGCAGTCAACCAGATATTTCTGAGAAGTCTGCATGGAAGATTTGAAGCAATTGCCCTCCCTTCACTTGTCTCTCAGCAATTAGTATTCAAAGGTGCTTTTGACAACCTTGAAATTCTGCCTGGAGGTATTGTTCCCAGATGCAGCACCAAGGAAAGGTTGATTGTCGCCTACCTTGATGTTGCAACTCAAGCAGGTTTTTATGCATTCTTTTACGAGTACCTTGGAGAGAAGGGATGCAAAACATTGGGGCCCATTTGCAGCCACCAGCTTTCCATTTGCAATTCCTGGATCTTTGATACTAGAAAAACATTTGAGCCTTGGAACTAGGGGGTGGGGGCAGGAGATTTTTAGTAACTAAATTGGTATCTTAAATTTTGTAGAGGAAAGAAAAGGCAAGGTGGCAAGAAGAATGTATGTTAAGATATGCAGCTGTTATTGTTTCTATGTACAGGCCGTCCTCCCTCGTTTAGTGGACACAATTGGGACTAACTCTGTCGCTAAGCACTGTGATCACCAAGTGAAAAATCACATGACTGTGACATTTTATGATGTCATCAAGCAAAACACTCTGTGGGCCTGACTTGTGATTTAACTTCCATGTTCTCCATTAACTCTGCTTGTTGGAAGCTAGTTGTTGGAAGCAGACAAATGGAAATCATGTGACCAGAGGAGGCTGCAACAGTTGCAATGGATTGGTGGCAATGGAGTTTTTTATATATAGTTGTAACTTCAAATGGTTGTTAAAAAGGCAATTGGCAATCAAGGACTACCTGTATACTTACTGCTGCTATTAATAGCATTATATTTATTTCATACATTTATGAAATAATTGGACATGTATAGGACCTGCTTTATATGCAGCAATTGCTGTCTTGGAATAAAACCCACGTAAACTATGGTAAGTAGTTGAAGCAATCCATTGGATGGATGCTTTGGCTTGTCTCAAACATTTAGCTCCATGGATGAAATATATACGTGAGGGGTGTCCAACCTTTGCAACTTTAAGACCTGTGAACTTCAACTCCCAGAGTTCTCCAGCCAGTCACGCAGGCTGCAGAATCCTGGAAGTTGAAGTTCACAAGTTTTAAAGTTGCCAGGTTGGACACCCCTGATTTAAATCAATCAAGAATGAAAATCATAGTGATGCAGGAGGCAGTTGAAAGATGGATAGTCATATAACGGTTTCTCTGGTCCAAAGGCCTTCAGAGATTAAAAGGATTCTGTTTATTTAACTACTTTGATCAGTCTGCATCACGAATTCTCTTCTGGATGAAAATGAAGGAACTTTAGTCCTTTAATTCCTATCTCAACTGTTCTCATCACCATACTATCTGGAGACATGTTTCTGTATGTGCATTGGGGATAGAAGTAATGGATTCAATGTCCTGTATCTGATAGGTCAACCTCCTTAGGGAGGATTTGGAAGCAATACAGTGGACTACGTCTTTTCCACACAGAAGGCCCACATTTGAAGCCTAACAGTTTCAGTAGGGCTGGGAAATGGCCTCGAATGGAGATTTTGGAGAGCTACTGTCCTCTGGACTGTAAATAAAGTCACCTTCAGGTTGAGCTCAGCTTCTGATGATGTCTACATGGAGACACCCATGTAGTTTTTTTGGCAGCAGTGCAGACATGATCTCCCATTCCCTTCTCAAGATGGTTTTTATATTACTTCTCCACCTGTAGCCCTGGAATTTCTGAGTTGTCCCCCCATTCAAATAGTAACTCAAGTGAGCATGTTTAGCTTCAAGATCAATAGAGGGCAGCAAGCACTGTGGACCAATGCTCTGACCTGGAACAAAGTAGCTGTTTCTCACTGGCATCCATGTGGCATATATGAGCCGCCAGATTCTTTTTTAAGCCAATGAAGCTCCTCATGTTAACACCACTGAATTTTTTAAAAATATCTTACTTCATGCTAGGGGTAGACAATCTCTTCAGGTTTTTCTACCCTTAAAAGGAGTGTATTAAATCTCCAATCCATCTCAAACTTGTCTACAGATACTCCTTGACTTACAACAGTTCATGTAATGAGCCTTGGTGGAGCAATGAGGACCCAGATTGTTGGGGGCAATAAGCCGACTTTGTAATAATGCCGCTTGGGGGGGGGCAAAAGCCCTAATAAGCAGGCATATACATAGAATGAAGGCTATTGCTAAGCACATTGATTTGTGCTTAGAATGTAAGCCGCCCTGAGTCTTCGGAGAAGGGTGGGATATAAATGGGATTAAAATAAAAATAAAATAAATAAATTTAATGACAGTTCAAAGTTACAACAGCCCTGAAAAAGGTGACTTATGACCATTTTTCACACTTACAACCACTGCAACATTCCCAATGGTCACATGATCAAAATTCAAATGCTTGGCAACTGATTCATATCTATGACGGTTGCAGTGTCCCAGGATCATATGATTCCCTTTTGCAACCTTCCCACAAGCGAAGTCAATGGGGAAGCCAGATTCGCTTAACAACTGTTACTAACTTAACAACTGCAGTGATTTACTTAACAACTGTGGCTAGAAAGGTCATAAAATGGGGCAAAATTCACTTAACAAATGTCTCACTTAGCCGCAGATATTTTGGGCTTAATTGTGGTCATAAGTCAAGGACTACCTGTACTAATCTTAAACATTCTCTCCTAGCCAATCAAGGTGGATCCAAATCCAGTTTCTGGTCTTCATAGTGATGATTTTAAGCCACTGTCTTGCTCACTTCATGAGCTGGACCACTTCTCAGTGAGTAGAAAGGGCTTCCATCATTAGTATGGAGTGAGAAATTTCCATCATCGGACCTTAACAGAATAGAGCTGGAAGGGACCTTGGAGGTCTTCTAGTCCAGCCCCCCTGCTCAAGCAGGAGACCCTATATCATTTCAGACAAGTGGCTGCCCAGACTCTTCTTAAAAACCTCCAGTGATAAAGCACCCACAATGTCTGAAGGCAAGCTGTTCCACTGGTTAATTGTCCTCGCTGTTAGGAAGTTTCTCCTTAATTCCAGGTTGCCTTTCTCCTTAGAAAGAGACCCTTAGGAAGAACCTTTTCAGACAAAGTCTACCTTGTATGTCTAAAGTTCAATATTGGTGGCCAAAGGGAGCTTGGTAAGCCTACACATGTCTTGGCATCTTCTGTTTCACCAGCCATGGCATTAAGAAACACTCTGCAGATGGCAGTACTGTGAGGGGCATGAAGTTTGAAAATTTGAAAAGAGAGCAAACAGGTTTTCCCAAAACTGTGATTTTGGTGGTTGGCTGATCTGCCCGGTGCTTAAAAATGATTAAAGCTTCTCCTTTCTCTCAACGCCCATTTGCTGGCAGGCAGGTAAGGTCAGGCGGAATGAGCTTCAACGTCTCTGTCTGCTGAGAAGGGCTAGGCAGGTTTTTTCAGGTTCCTTGGCGTCATAGGAGACTCCGCCATGAGATAAGACGGCATTTATGTCTGCAGGCTTAGTGGGCGGGTAGTGGGGGGGGAGGGAAAAAAGGGGAGCCAATAATTCTGTAGCTTTGAGATAGGATAGATATTAGGAGTTGTGTCTCAGATAGTTTCTCAACAGGGCTACCAGAGGCATCCACCAGCAATTTTAATTATGTGATAAATGTGAAATATTTATGTGTGTACATTTCCTTATCATTAGATCAATGGGAACTACTGCTGCGCTCCCACACCTCTGCTCCAAAATTTAGCATACAATCCTGCATCAGTTGTAAGATGCCCTCTAACCTTTCATAGATAATGGGCAGAGGGACAGTGGTCAAAGAGAACCATCAAGGACACTGTGAAACGGTGTTGTTTATTCTGCGCAGGACCCATCTCATTTTTTACTCACTATGTCACTTTGGCAATACTTTTGCTTTATTTGCTTTTATGCAGAGCCCTGCAAGGATCCAAAATTCCGCCCCCCCCCCCATGTCTTGACTCATTGCATATTAGAGCAGCTTTCCCCAAAATTGAGTAGTCTCCAGATGTTTGGACTTCAGTTCCCAGACTTCTTCAGTCAGCCTGATGGTTGCTGAGAAATTTGGGAATTTAAATCTATACGTATTGAAGATTCCCTAATGCGGCAAAACTATAATAGGAAAGAAGACTAACAGAATTTGGTGATGTCTGCAAGATGTACTCATCTTTTCATCAGCTTCCACGGAGTCTAGCCCTCTTTATTCATGAATGCATATGCAGTGAGAAATTGGTGGTCATCAAGATGGCCCAAGATCCTTGTTTCTGCCCTAGAGACTAAAGGAAGCTTTATATTTCAGGGTCTGACCTCAGTGTACAGCTGAAAACAATCCTCAGTAGCACTGTAAGATGTTCTAGCTCAGGGGTCTTCAAGCCTGGCCCTTTTATGACTTGTGGACTTCAGCTCCCAGAATTCCTCAGCCAGGCACGCTGGCTGAGGAATTCTGGGAGTTGAAGTCCACAAGTCATAAAAGGGCCAAGTTTGAAGACCCCTGTTCTGGCTTAACTGAAGGGCATTCTTTCTCTGAAAGATAGTCAGAGAACAGCCTTGCATTAAGCTGCCTTCTCCTGTTGGGATCTCCTTGGTAAAAGGAAAGAAGATCTCTTTCCCTTCCTTTGCTCTACTCTTCTTCTCCTGCCCACCACGGCAAGAGAAGCAAAATGAAAGAATGGATTGGATCTCTTCTCCTCCCGCCCTCCCCCACTCCAGAGATGTCAAAAGATTCAGGAAAAGAAAGGAGAAGGAGAGAAGCAATGGAGGATGGGTCCCATGGTGCAAGTCTTCCTATTCCCCCCAACTCTATGGGTTCAGAGAACTGACAGCAAAAGACCCGGGGATCTGCTGCCACAACTGGCACCAAAGGAAGATTTTTTTTTTCCTCTTCCTCTGAGCTCTTGGCCCGGTCAGAAGCCCTCCTGGGCTTCAGGCTGAAGTTGACAAAAATCTGGAGTGCAAGTTATTACTTCTTTTGTGCTGGTGGTTGAAAAAAAGGGTTCATTATAGGCATACAGTCAGTTTACTTCCTTCAAGCTGAGGATAAAAAGATAAAAAAAGTATCGATATCAAAGAATGAAATACTAAAAGCGAAATAAAACATTGGCAGCCCTAAAAACTTTTCTACGAGGAACTATTGATAGCATATTTTGTCCCTTCCCTTCAATTCTTCCCAGCTGCTTAATCATTCATACTTTTCTTTGAGCATTAGAGATTATTGCTTGTTTGTCTGTTTAAATTGTTTGATCTATTGTTTTCTATTATTTTCTTGATTCTTTTTCTTGAAAACCATATTCCAAATATCTAAGCTGGCCTTGGTGAAATATCTCAGGGAGCCATTTCTGCTTGAATTGAGCTATTTTGTTGTGAATATATGCAGACAATTGTGCCATTGCTGTGTAGAGTTAGCAGTTTTTAAAACCATTGTAGCTTTCTGCCAGCTCCCACACTGGATACAAACTTCAGTGATGATAAATGGAAAACTCGCAAGTTGAAAACAGAAGAAGAGAACGACAAACAATCTGGAAATTGCTATTCCACAGTGATAGCAAAATAATAAGGTATATGAAAGCCAGATAACATTTTCCCACTTTGATGAGAAATAATGTGGTTATATTAAAATTATAATCATCAAACCTCAAACTTTGTCTATACACATCTTTTAAGAATACAGAGGGTTTTTTTTCTTCTATCCTTCTTTGCATGCTTTTTTATTTTAATATTGTGCAATGGGACAGCTCTTACCCTTGAAAGCTGATGATCTTCTGAGTATTTCAGAATACTCAGAATCTGGGACAGATTTTCCAGGTGCAAATATGTTGCCTTTGGGTTGCTCTCTGTATCCCTTACTAATAAGGTCTGACTTAAATAATATTGGGACATTCTTTTGCCAATTTGTTCTCATTTTCATTTAATCTATTAAACTGCACCAGTTTTATTCACTTTATAGCCACTTTCTCCAATCAAATGTGCTCATTACAAATCTCATAACCAACATTTGATAACATACCACTTTGGTGCATATCCAAAATAATCTTATTATAGGTAAAAATTTGTCCTATACCTCAGTGGTCTCCATCCTTTCCAGCTCAGTAGAGCAGCGGAGGCAGTGGCAGTGGTGGGAGGGGAGAGGGGAGATGGTTTTGCATGCCCATGCATGAGTGCCGCTTTCACAAATGCAGCATTGTGCACGCATGCACTCACCCACTACTTACACAGCCGAGTTCCGAATGAGTTGCGGCCTGGTACTGGTTTGCAGCCTGGGGATTAGGGACCCTTACTATATCCAACATGCACAAACATACAAGATTTTAAAAGTTGGGTTTATCACTTCCACCAGAAAAATATCTCTCTGTGAGCCCTTCAAGAAAGACACAGACTAGGAAACCAAAGTCACACAGGCCAATATTATTTTTAGTGTAAGCTAAATGGTAACCATCTTGTAAATCTGAATGTGTTTCTTCCTTCTTTCCCTTTTATCTTCATGAGAATTAAGGTGGTGTCTGTCTGAGACATTTTCTCGGGTTAGAGTTCTGGCCCAGACTCAGATTTCTTTTACCTGACCATTATTTTGGTTGCGGCATGGCCTTCTATTACTCAGGATTATTCTTTCTGTCCATTACACCACCACTCTCCAAATCAAGTGAGGGCATGTCAGTAAAGAAAGAATTCTACTATATGCAGGGCTTTTTTTCTCATAGAATGCTCAGAACGGAGTTCCGGCACCTTTTTTGGATGGAACCTTGTAGGGTAGGCAAGGCGGGTTGTATGACATGTGTGAGTTCTGGCACCTTTTTCTTTTACAAAAAAAGCACTGACTATATGAAAGAAGTCTACTACGAGTTGTGCTGAAAGTAAATCTGTGTGTCCCATTCAGTGAACTAAATCCTACTTTCAAAATCCTGGTTAAAGTCAAAACCCGGAATGAAAAAAAGCACCTGAGACCTTCAAGGAATGAAAGTTGTCGGGGAAACATTGGCAGTTACGTTTTAAATGAGAGCTTATATGAGGCAATTTGCATTTTAAAAGCCCCCATCAGATAAATCTATTTGTCAAAGAATGAAAAGAGGGTGATTTGCATTTTAAAAAAAGATTCTGAGGCAATTTACATTAACAGTTAATTACAGGAAGCTGTATAGAAACCTCCCCATGTTTTTGAGATACTGCAAACATAAATGGTGTTCAACATTAAAAAAAAGTCCATTAAAAAAAGAACTGGTTTAGAATATTGCCTCATTGGTGCTGATTTTTAAGATTTCAAGGATGAGCAGTTTTTAGAGTCCAGTAAGTTTGTACTTCAACCTTAAAACTATTAAGAAAAATGTGAACAAGGTAGTTGGTTTATTCTTATCTAGCAGCCATAAGAGGAAGTACTAATACCACTTTACAATGCCTTGGTAAGGCCACACCTGGAATATTCTATCAGTTTTGGTCACCACAATGTAAAAAAGATGTTGAGACTCTAGAAAGGGTACAGAGAAGAGCAACAAAGATGATTCGGGGACTGGAGGCTAAAACATATAGGGAACGGTTGCTGGAATTGGGTATGTGTAGTTTAACGAAGAGAAGGACAAGGGGGGACATGATAGCAGTGTTCCAATATCTCAGGGGCTGCCCCAAAGAAGAGGGAGTCAAGCTATTCTCCACAGCACCTGAAAGCAGGACAAGAAGCAACGGATGGAAACTAATCAAGGAGAGAAGCAACCTAGAACTAAGGAGAAATTTCCTGACAGTTAGAACAATGAACCAGTGGAACAACCTGCCTCCAGAGGTGGTGAATGCTCCAACACTGGAAGTTTTTAAGAAGAGACTGGACAGCCATTTGTCTGAAATGGTATAGGGTTTCCTGCCTGAGCAGGGGGTTGGACTAGATGACCTCCAAGGTCCCTTCCTACTACTACTACTACTACTACTACTACTACTACTTCTTCTTCTTCTTCTTCTTCTTCTTCTTCTTCTTCTTCTTATTATTATTATTATTATTATTATTATTATTATTATTATTATTATTCAACTGTAATTTACTTCTTCTACATGGGATGCATCCCTGAAAGATGCTCGGTTGCCTTTGGTTACATTTTCCAGGAAAACAGAGCCTCCCGCCTTCTCTTTCACTGCTGAAGAGCTCTAACAACCAGGAACTTTTTCCTATATAAGTTTGAAATATGTTTTTTCCTGAAATGTCCACCCATTCATTCTAGCAATGAATCCTGATAATGCACCGTTTAAAGTGCAGTATTGAAGGCAAACTCTCTCCACAGCCTGGAGTCCGATCCTGATGGACTTAAGGTTGACTCAGCCTTCCATCTTTCCAAGGTCAGTAAAATGAGGAGCAGATTGTTGGGGAGGGGGCAATATGCAGTGCTATGGAGCAAAATATAAGCCTAAAATGCTACTGCTAGTCTTGCCATTCAAGGATGAGAAAACTAACTTTGTCTGCATAGTAGTCTTTCAGATATTTGAAACATATCTCCCCTTTAGCAGGTGACAGTAGCTGGTTTATCTTGGAAGTGAAGCAGGCCAGTTTTGTTCGTACTTGGAGGGAGCATCAGGAAATCCAGAGGCTATAAACTAGGTTGGGAATAAAAAAAAAGTATATCTGGAAGGAGACAAGCATTTCCAGCATCATCACAAACTCATTGGGAGCTGAATTTGATTCCAGAGTGTCTTTGTTTTTATACTAACATGTCTCTAAGCAATCCTCTCCAGGTAAAAATACACAGTGTCAGTCCTGGCCCAGCTTGGTCCCTTAGGGAAGAAAGAATCTCAGCTTCATTTGCACTAAAGAGTATATTTTTACTAAATCCAAGTGGTTGCAGTATAGCAAAAAACCAGAATTAAAGTTTTGTGCAGGAAGATTTTCCAGTTAATTTCCCCTTTTTCATTCCACCCCACTGTTATCTCCCCACTGTCCAGTTACATTTGAAGAAGTTGTTTTACTGATGGTCCCTGCTATGGTGGGCTGGATAGTGAACAATTCCATTCCATTCCCAAGCCTGTAGCTTTGGGAAGGTGAGCCAATGTCTCAGGACAGCACAATGGGGTGTTTCTGTTTCCCCCTTCCCACAGCTCTCCTCCCCCCCCCCAGTTTATGGCAGGCTGGCATCTAGCTAAGCAAAGCTGAAGTGCAGGATGGAAATGCAAGGCTGAAGTGCAGTGACACATAGGTTTTGAAGGAAACCATTCAGAGGAATGTCTCTTATCTATTAAATCTCTATGTACTAATTCTGAATTAAAATATACCACTGATTATCTTTGCTATGTTTTTGTCTTAATTCCACTGAATCTGGGTGGTAACTGGAGATTCCATTTTGATGATCCTGGCCACCAAAACGTTTTTCCTCCATTGCTGGCAGTAAATCCCGTAAGTGAATATGGGTTGAGTAAAGAACAAACACACCTTCCATGATACATCTTTCATTCCTGCTACATGCTGTGTGCAAGAACAAGGAACCTTTTCAAGCTTTGTTGATTCATCTGGATCAGGATGAATCTCTAGCAATCTTAATTAAAAATCAAAGGCAACCAGGCTTTGTAAACAGAATCGGTTATCACTCCTGAGAGAAATCTCATGGTTTGGTATTCATATCTTGAATCTCTCTCTTCTTTTAATTGCTCCTGCATAATTGATATGATGTTGATATTATTGGCATTCATCCACCGGATTTTGGGGAGTGGGGGTGGAAAGATGGGAAAGAACCTGGCTGATTTTGCAACTACTGTATCCCAAGATTCATTCTTGTTCCATAACCATTAAACCATCTCATTATTTGGTATTTGTTTCTTTGGTTCCTTTATACCTTGATTCTAAGGAAACATTGTGTCCTGAAGTGGTTTACCAAATTATAATTATAAAAGAGATATATGTTCCTCTGTTGGTGTTGGAGAAGACTCCTGAGAATAATATGGACAGCCAAGAAAGCAGACAAATGTTTGATAATCCAGCTCAACATATGAAACCAGATTCTCACTTGATGCACAAATGACCAAACTCAAATTATCCTACAGGTAGTCCTCGACTTACAATAGTCTGTTTATTGACCATCCAAATATACAACAGGACTGAAAAAAGTGACTTATGACCATTTATTACACTTACAACCGTTGCAACATCCCCATGGTCATGTGATCAAAATTCAGATGCTTGGTAATTGATTCATATTTATGTGCATTGCAGTGTCCCGGGGTCAGGTGATCCCCTTTTGAGATCTTCTGATAAGCAAAGTCAATGACGAAGCCAGATTCACATAACAACAGTGTCACTAACTTAACAACTCTAGGGATTCACTTAACAACTCTGGCAAGAAAGGTTGTAAAATGGGACAAAACTCACTTAACAAATGTCTCGTTTAGCAACAGAAATTTTGGGCTCCATTGTGGCCGTAAGTTGAGGACTACCTATACTTTGAGCACCTTATGCTCCCTAGCTCTGGAGGTAAAAGGAAAGATGGTAGATGGACTCAGTTAGAGTGGCAATGGGTGGGCCACTGGAGGACTTGACAGAGCAGATTAGATCATCACCAATGTTCACTAAGAGTCAATGCTGAGTTATGGCACATAATCTATCAATCTATCTAGCAATCACTGAAAAATGCGCAACTGGCAAAGCTTCTTCTATTAAACATGAGCAAACCATTGTAAAATAGGCAGGGGATTGAAGTGCTCAAATCAATTGGTTTAAAAAATACCTTTTTGCTCATCTTATCTTAGCCTATTTATTGTTTGAAGGGCTGTTGTACACAGTGAGATGTACTGCCTTAATCTGCTGGTTGGATGGATGAAAAACTGGCTATTGGAAACATCCCCCAACTGAAGTCTTGTCCAACTCCCACTTTTAAGGCTTTCCCTGCCTGAGGTTGACTTGAGCAGCTCAAGCTCACACAGGTCTAGTAATTCCCCTTAAATTTTTACAAGCTTATTCATGTTTGCTGTCAAACACATTACTTAAGATTTCTGGAGGCTATTCCAAGAGACAAACCATTAATTACTTGAAACAGCCCAAAATGTCTTGCTTGAGAGACATATCTGAAAACAATTCAACAATTACATAGCCATGCTGATAAACCAAGCAGCAGCAACTTGTTTTTTCCAAGAACGTTCAATTTAAAAGGAGGAAGAAAAAGATTGGCAAGCAAATCTGCCAACAGCTGAAATTTCCCTGAGTGCCAATGAGGGTCTTCCAATATTATGCAGAATTTTTTTTCCTTGATCCATCTTGAA
Organism: Vipera berus; assembly: GCF_964194415.1. Lineage (NCBI taxonomy): Eukaryota > Metazoa > Chordata > Lepidosauria > Squamata > Viperidae > Vipera > Vipera berus. The sequence continues at coordinate 156,509 of NW_027673651.1, forward strand.
TTTTGTGATCTCAGTAGGATTATAAACTCCAGTGAGGTCCACAGAGTGTGGACACTGCATCGATCAAAGCTCCACCTGTTTCTTTTTCTTTTTTCTTTTGGACCATGTTCTATGGACACCGGTGTGCCCTCTAATTTCTGACATGCCAGTTGTGCAGAAAAATGGTTTTGTGTAACTTTTTACTATCCACGTATATCTTTTCCCAAACCAAGTACACAATACAGGTATACAAATAAATTGCAAATACATATTACAGGCATGTTATATAATATCCACATATTTTTAGTTAAAGAATTGAAACTGGAAAGTATAATACTGTGCGTTCCCACAGAGAGGGCCTCCTCAGGGTGCCACCGATCAGAGAATGTCGATTGGTGGCCCCCAGGGGGAGATCCTTCTCTGTGGGCGCTCCGGAGCTATGGAATCAGTTACCGGTGGAGCTCCGGATGGCGCCCGATCTTCGCTCCTTTTGCCGCGATCTGAAAACATTTCTATTCGAACAAGCCGGCCTGGCCTGATGGGGGATTGCTGGGGTCTTTTATTGCTGTATTTTTGGGGTTTTTATAAACGTATTGTATTAATTTGTTTTTAATGGGCAACTATTTAATCTTTTTTTAATATTTGTAATTTTGCATTTTATTCTTGCCCTGTTCACCGCCCTGAGTCCTTCGGGAGAAGGGCGGTATAGAAATATTAATAAACTAAACTAAAAAACTAAACTATGTCACTATACATTGAATTATTCCTGCTCTTTAACAGGATTATATTCATCCAGAAATATTTAAATATGACAGCAATTCTAATATTATTTATGAAAATCCATAGGTTTTACAACTTTTCTCGACAGTTTTTGGCATTTGTCCATTATAGATTCTGTCAAGATCTAGTATTCTACCATCAAACTGATAGCTTCTCACACACATAATTATCTCCAAGTGCTCAGTGTGTAACCAATTGCCATGAAAGATGCAAAAGACTCAATACATGGAAAAGCTGACACAAGTTTGTCTTTAACTTTTTCCGCAATAACAAACTTGCTCATGTATTATTAATTTCTCAGCCAAAAATAATCTTTGCAGACTAAAGGTTATCCATTCCAAAAAAGAAGATACAGTTAGCAATTGATCCAATATCAAATGTAGCCCAAACTTGATCTTTATTTTCTGGAAACCATTCATCCAACTGGACATACATTTATGAATTTATGATGGATTTGAACCCACACGTTCAACATTTATTTGCCTCCTAGGTTATTGTTTTAGGATTTCCTTCAGCAGGTTCATTAAGCCAGCAGCTCCTAACCTTTTTGGCAGCAGGGACTGGTTTCATGGAAGACAATTTTTCCATGAATTGGGGTGGGTGGGTAGTGGTTTTGGTTTTGCTCACTCACCCAGCTGTGCGGCTCAGTTCCTTACAAGTACCTGTCCATGGTCCTGGGTTGGGGACCCCTGCCTTAAGCCATCTTGAAATATTGAATTTTTGTTTCTGAGTTTCTGTACTTTGCCAACATGAGTCTTATTTGAGAAATGATCCTTTAGGAAGACCAATTTCCATTGTCCCATTGAAAGCTCTCTTTGCTTTGCAACAAATCAGAGTGAAAAACTCCACTGTACTAAAAATTATATGCAGTGCAACATACGTCACGCCTTATTCCTTTGCCATAGTAATTTTGATGGTCTTGTTTAGCCATTCAGATTTAAATGATGCTGTGGTTCTCTTCCACTTACTTCTGCTTCTGTTTTATACCATATATATTGGTTTGAATCCAGGCTTACCTATATTCAAAACAGACTCACATTACGTATTCAATACAAGGTAGCATGATGTCCTGTGTATCTTGACATCATCATACAGAGCAAGCAGAGTATAGAATTTGCATTAGCCACAACTGACACAGTTGACAACTGCATTCACATAATTTGCATTAGGATGTCATGAGCGCATGATGTCATTTGCCCCTTGTTCCCCTTGCTAATGCTGTGCAGACTTAATAAAATCAAAGTCAGTTGAATTCAATAGAGCTATAGCAATTGAATTCACTTAACATGCTAAGCATGGTGTGTGAGAGTGTGTATTAGAATGTTTTGTGGATTAGTCCACTACAAGTTTTTATATAGAACTTATCTTGTTAAAATGGTATTTAAATTAGGTAATTCTATGACTCGAGTTGAAAGAAATGTGTTTACTATTTCATACAGCCTAAGAGGAAAGATAGGGAAAAAAGAGGTTCCAAAAATAAAAGTAAGAAATACAGAAGCCTGAGACAACATGTCTCGTCTTTCTAGAGCCACAAAACAATTCAAAACAGACAACCGGCCAATACCCAAAGCCCTAGTAAGCAATTCAATGATTCTGACTATTTGCCTACCTCTGATAAATTCTTTAAATGGCCTGGTTTATTATTTTCAAAATAGATGAATCAGTATCTCTTCTTCTATAGAGAGATGGAGTAATACAATTCTACATGGTCTAGATTCTAGAATCATATTAAGGATTCAGTTCTGACTGAAGAAGCTTCAGTTCTGACTGAAGAGAACTGAAGAAGGTTCTTGGATGAGAAGCAAAACATCTTTAAAGAATAACAAAGTCCAGTTGCCTTTTGAAAAAACACCTTTGGGACAACCATGACCTGGATGACTGAGAATCTCCATAGATATTCATAGCCATCATTTTGAGGTAAGCAACATTATACATGAGGCTTTTTTTGCACTCGTGTCAGAAGCACCCAGGGGCTTCTGGGTTGAAAGGATTAGCTGATAGCATCACCGTTGTGCCGGGGATGACCACTTGAGGCTCCTTTCATGTCCTTGGCAGGAGTGAAGTGAAGGTTGAAAGCTCAATCCTGCCCCACAGCAGGCCTCAGTTCTCAAACACAGGCTTGCTAACCTCCTGCCCAGCATACCAACCACTCAAGCCACCATGCTCTTTATTATACCCATTTTTACAAAAGGAAATAGTGCACAAAAGCAATGAGGAGACTGAAATAAGAAAAAGAGAGAAAACATAGAAAAAAACTAATTAAAAATGCAGTTTTAGTTATTGTTCATTATATTTCTCCATATCTTCCTGTCAGTGCTTTTTTTGTAAAAGAAAAAGGTGCCGGAATTCACACATATCATACAACCCGCCTTTACCCTACAAGGTTCCATCCAAAAAAGGTGCCGGAAGTCCATTCTGAGCGTTCTATGAGAAAAAAAGCCCTGCTTCCTGTCCTCACGAACCATCCTTGAGTCCACCATATTTACCTGTGGCTTCATACCTAGCCTTTAAATTTCTTTTCTCTTTTTCCTTTTCAGGAACATACCAGTGTCTTCCCAGCACAATTTCTTCTTTTTTTCCCAACTCATCCACTCTTCCTTCATTTAGAGTACTGACACATATTTAGGAAGAAGCTCTTGTCTGACTCTCATAGTATTTTTAAAATGAACTGTCAAAATAAATTGATGACAAAAATGAAAAAGTCCCAGGGAAACAGAGTAATTGAACTATACCTTTACGTTTGCATTATTTATTTAAATGCAACCTAGAGCTTGTTTTTTTCTAAAAAATGTTGGTGGGGGGAGAGGTTTTCTTTCTTTTTATCATCCTTGTAAAAAAAATGTCATTTTTTTTCTCCAAATATTTCCCACCTAATTAAAAACATAACCCCCCCCCATTTCTAAACAATTCTACATGCCACGATCATTGCAGATCATGCAAAACAGTATCCAGGATGGTAACCCTATTACTCATGCAATGGCAGCATAATAACAATAACTATAACAACAACAATAATAATAAGACACAGTTGCAGGTCAATGGTGAGAGACTGAGAGAGGTTAATATTAACAGAGGAATATTTCAAGGAGATTCACTATCATCACTACTATTTGTCACTGGACTGTTTCCTCTGTCAACAATACTGAATAACTCAGGCCATGGCTATCAAACATCAAAAACATTTGCCAGATTATCCTACCTCCTTTATATGGTTGAACTGAAGCTGTATGGGAAAACACCATCTGAAATAGAATTGCTTCTCAACACTGTCCGTATATATAGTCAAGATATTGCAATGGAGTTTGGATTGGACCAATGTGCCACCCTCACTATCAAAAAATAGAGGAAACTGAAGGAATCAAGATGCCCCATGAAAATAACAATCTGGATGAGGATGATTACTACAAATATCTGAATATCCTTCAAGCTGACAACATCAAACACAATGAAGTCAAGAAAAAGATTAGAGTTGAATACGTCAAGAAAGTGAAGAAGATCTTAAAGTCCAAACTCAATGGAGGAAATACCATCAAGGCAATCAACACTGGGCAATTCCAGTCATCAGATACACAGCTGGAATAGTGGACTGACTCAAGCAGAATGAAAAGCAATGGATAGGAAGATCAGAAAAATAATGACAATGAATCATGCCCTTCATCCATGTAGCAACATTGACAGACTCTATCTAACAAGGCAAATAAGTGGATGTGGATTGTTGCAAGTACATCAGATGGTCGAGGAAGAAATTTTTTTTATTATTCTTTGGAAGAATATTTGAAAGACAATGAAGAAGACACACTGAAGTTAGTACACTAGGAGGGCTTATTGGGAGAGACCAAAATGGCCTACAAGAAAGACCAAATGAAAAACAGAATGGAGGCAAGTGAAGATAAAACACCAGATGGCCAATACATAAAAAAAATAGCAGGGAAAGCAGGTAATAACAAGACCTAGCAATGGCTAAGAACAGGAAAGTTAAGAAAGAGACCAAGGGACTAATTGTGGCTGCACAAGACCAAGATTTAAGGACAAATGCATACAAAGTCAGAATTGAGAAGACAGCAACAAACAGTAAGTGCCGCCTATGCAAAGAAGCTGAAGAAATGGTGGACCACCTGGTAAGCTGCAGCAAGTTGATTGTCCAGACTGACTACAAACAATGGCATGATAAAGTAGCAACAATGGTGCATTGGAAGATATGCAAGAAATATAATTTGCCTGCAAGCAAGAACTGGTGGGACCATAAAATAGAGAAAGTCATAGAAAATGAAGTAGTTAAATTGCTCTGGGATTTTAGAATTCAGACAGAGAGGCACCTGCTACATAACACCCCGGACTTAGGAATTGTTGATAAGAAAGACAAAAAAGTCTGGATAGTGGACGTGGCAGTGCCTGGAGACAGCAAAATAGAAGAGAAAGAACTGGAGAACATAACAAAATACAAAGACCTACAAATAGAAATAGAATGACTGTGTCAAAGAGAAGCAAGGATAGTACCAATAGTAACAGGTGCCTTGGGTGCAATCCCAAAACAACTGGAGCACCACTTGAACACCGTTGGCTTTGACAAATTTGCCATTAGTCAATTGCAAAAGGCGGCTTTATTTGGAACAGCTTCCATCCTGCGACGATATCTGAAACACCATCAAACATCTAGATCTGCCTATCCTAGGTCCTTGGTAAGGACTTGATAGGTAGACAAAAATGCCAAACCCAGTCTGAACAACTGGCTGACTGTGTGATGATCAACAACAACAACAACAATGAAAAAGAAAGATACTGTCTGGCCATTTTAGCTAATGCAGCTATATGTATTATAAAATACATATAATAACTAAGTACAGTGGTATATATACAATATAAACTACAAATGGTCAGCATGTGACAACTTAGATAAATTAATCCTTTAAAGATGAGGAAAAAGTGTTGCTTAAATTAATGCTGAGTATTACATTAATAAGCAGTTGCAAAATGCATCAGATTATTTTATAATATGAGAAAGGTTTCAATCCTTGAGATTAGGACTTAATGCTGAATTCTCTGTTGTACTGTTACTTAGAAATATTAAATGTAAAAAAGTGAAAAAAGAAAGGAGAGAGACCGAGAGAGCGCTGCCAGCTATGTGTTTAATTTTAAGGAAGCAACTCTTTTTAAGACCACATGTCATGTAGCTGTCAGGTGCTCTACAGAAACACAAGAGTGCCTACATCTCTCTAAGTGGGGTGTGGATCAGAATGTGGTGATTCTTCAGCTATTGTGTTTCTCAGAATTTGTAGTGCAGTTTTTCACTCCAAAGTATGCCCAATTATAGTTTTAAAGTGTAATTTTAAGGTCAGATATTTCTTATAGAAGATTAGAAATTAAACTGAATTTAGAAATAAGTAAATCGTGACAAAACATCTTCAAAAATTTGTATTTCAATATTTTTTATAAACGCAGTTTTGTGCTTGGCATTTTGTTTTGCTTCTTCAATTGCACATTAATGCAAACACACACACACACACACACACACACACAAACAACAACAATTGGATTGAATACTTATAAGCGAACAGATGCAAAGCTGGCCTGGACTGAAATAGCACAATCTATCCCCAAAACTTGCATTAGATATTCTCATGTTCATTTTGCAAAAATGCAAAACACAAGAATGGATTGAATACTCATAAATGAACAGATGTAAACTGGCAGGGGGGCTGAAATAGCACTATCCATCTGCTAAAAATGTATTGTATATTCTCATGTTCTTTTTCAGATGTAACAAGAGCTTATGAGTCCTTTTGATCATTGTATTTCACTTAGTCTTCCTCCTTTATTTTATGTACCAAGCTCCTAGTATGGCTTTTGCAAAACACCAAACAGTATTTCTATTTTATTCAGTTTTTCTACTTGCTACTGTAGAAATTGGTGGTGCAGTCCATTTTGTTTCTTCAAATGTCTCCCGTCAAGTTTTGTTCATTCGCTGTTTACGAATTCAGCTAAAATAAAGGTTGCGTCCCCATTCTTTGTACATATTTTTGGGCACATTCTAGTAATGTCTACATTATTCTAAACACAATTCCTTCCATAGAGTCTTCTGCAAGGTTCTTTCTAACATTTATTTTTATTGTGTCATATTTATATGGCCTGTCATCCTAGAGACAGGTGACCCTAAACGGTGTACACCAAAGCTGAAAACAATGTATAAAAACAAATATGAATATTATTATTAAACGCTTTAAAATTATAAAAGGCACAAAACTAAAATACAGGTGGTCTTTAACTCACAACAATCCATTTAACTGTTCAAAGTTAGAAGAGTGCTGAAAAAAGTGATTTATGATCAGTCTTCACACTGACAAACATTGCAGCCTCTCCATGGTCACATGATCAAAATTTGGGTGCTTGGCAACCAACATATATTTATGACAGTTGCTGAGGCCTGAAGTGATGTGATCACCATCTGTGATAAGTGAATCACACGGTTGTTAAGCAAATCTGGCTTCCCTCATTGACTTTGCTTGTCAGAAGTCACCTGTGAAAGTCATAAATGCATGTTTGTTGCCAAGCAACCAAATTTTGATCATGTGGCCATGGTGATGCTAGGATGATCGTAAGTAGGAGGACTAGTCCTAACTCACTTTTTACAATGCTGTTGTAACTTTGAAGGATTGTAAACAAATGGTTGTGTGTTGAGGACTATCTGAGGGCCTGGTTGCAAAGCTGACCAAAGACAAAAAAAAAAGTGATTGCTGCTCCCGGCAGTCACTTACCTGCACTTCCAGCACCTGGCAACACAGCTGCATTTGAAGCATCCTGTAGTCACGTGACTGCTTTTTATAACAATTTGCCAAAAACTGATGGTACTTCCAGGTTTTGGTAAAACCTTGCCCATAGCAAACTATTGGTTCTCTTAATGATCACCACAAAAAAGTCGTAAACAGTCTTACAACCATAACCATAATGGGAAGATTCCATTGTGGTCATAACTCATAACTATCTGTATTCCCCAAACAACCATGCCCCCATTTTGTTTTTTTCTTACTTTACTTATTTCCATTCTTTGTACACAAGCCTTTTAGCTTACACTCCATTTAAAGCAGGGGTGTCCAACCTTAGCAACTTTATGACTTGTGACTTCAACTGTCAGAACTGGCTAGCTGGCAATTCTGGCAATCGAAGTCCACAAGTCTTAAAATTGCTAAGGTTGGATATCCCTGCTTTAAAGGGAACTAATGCCGCAGAAATGCAAAAGTCAAATATGGAGGAAGGAGCCCAAATATTCAGACATGGAAGGGAGACACGTTTTATGTTTTGGAGAGAGCCAGAAGCCTTTGCAATTCACAAATTCTTCATTTGAGGATCACTTATTTTTCCCCCACACAGTTAGAATCAGAAACATTTTTAAATGAAAACTGGGAGTCCTGCTAGCCCCACAAAAAATGTTTGCTTTGTTCCCACCTCCCCCCATCAAAGTCAAGATGTACTCAGGAGTGGGTGGAACCATCCAAAAGAAGAAATCCTGTCCTACCCAGATGTTTTAATTATACCAATCAGTCCAATCCTGTTCTTTATCCAATGCATACAGAAAGAGTACCCAGAATGAAGAGGCAGTTAAGTGTGCGGTATTTTATTTCACAGTCTCCGTATAGGAAAGCTTTGAAAGTGTATCCTGTCTTCATCAATTCAGCTAGTCTAAAGGGGGAAAAAAGAGGGGCCAGCAAATGATACCTGCAAAGTTAATTAAATTAAGGGGCACATAGGCCAAAGCAAACAGGAGTGAACAGAACATTCTCCATTTTTGCATTCTGCAGCAGCCATTCCAAGTCAGCGTTTCATTAAAGAAGCTGTTCTTTCTGCTTTTTTCTTTCAGTAAAGAGATCATTTACTATAAGTCACTGTGGAAGTTTAGGAACTTTCATCTAGGGTGTAGGTTGGTGATACAGTCAATTTGTGTTATTACCCCTTCTGGAAATTTCATCTGCAATGCATCATTGTATAGAACGGATCTTTCTGTGTTAATACAGGTAGTCCTTGATTGTAATTGCTTGTTGTTAAGTGAATTGCACCCAGCGTTTGACCCCTTTTTTGCCATGGCTGTTAAGTGAATCACAAGTGAATCATGCTGTCATTAAGTGAATCTGGCTTCCCCTATTGCTCATCAGAAGCTGGCTGGGAAGATCAGAAATGGTGAACACAGGACCCAAAGATGCTGCAACTGTCATAAAAAAAAATGCTAGTTGCCAAATGCCTGAACATTGATCACACGATCCTGGGAATGATGTGATAGTCATAAGTGTGAGAACAGAACAGAACAGAACAGAACAGAACAGAACAGAACAGAGTAGAATAGAATAGAATAGAATAGAATAGAATAGAATAGAATAGAATAGAATAGAATAGAATAGAATAGAATAGAATAGAATAGAATAGAATTGGAAGGGACCTTAGAGATCTTCTAGTCCAACCACCTGCTCAGGCAGGAAACCCTATACCATTTCAGATAAATGGCTGTCCAGTCTCTTCTTTAAAACTTCCAGTGTTGGAGCATTCACATCTTCTGGAGGCAGGTTGTTCCACGGATTAATTGTTCTAACAGTCAGGAAGTTTCTCCTTAGTTCTAGCTTGCTTCTCTCTTTGGTCAGTTTCCATCTGTTGCTTCTTGTCCTGCTTTCAGGTGCTTTGGAGAATAGGTTGATTCCATCTTCTTTGTGGCAGCCCCTGAGATATTGGAGCACTGCTATCATGTCACCCCCTAATCCTTCTCTTCATTCAACTAGACATACCCAGTTCCAGCAACCCTTCTTGGTTGTAGGTTACTTTTTTCCCCAGTGCCATTATAACTTTGAATGAATCATAAGTATAGGGGAGAAAGACCTCCATGCATGTCCCTCCATTTGAAATGCCTAACCCCATGCCACCCACTCACCTACTTTAACCACAGGAAGAGACCCTATGAGGTGTCTTGGAGGCAAAACAGAAGTGCCTAAGTGGTTCCTTGCAGGGGACACACACCAGGATGTGTCAAAATCAGCAAGATGGCAGGTGTGGCATCACAATTGAAGCCCCTTCCCCCTTTTTATGTGCATGAAGGTGTAAGAGGGTTGGACCTTTGGTGTTGATCTTTTGCCTAACAGGTGTCACTGAAGGGGAGAAAGTATACCAAGCCCTGTAGCCAATTGCAACTTAATTGAATCGGAACAAAGTGCCAGAGATGATCTGCTCCAAAGGGCATCAGAAAAGTCTGGTTGGAAAAGTGTTGAATCGCAGTTGGAAAACACAGACTGGGGGCATTTTTGATGAGTAGGATGAGGGCAACATCACCTCCTCTGGCATTCAGGAAGCTATGCTTAGGTGGAAGTGATGACACAGTCCAGGCCTCTTTGAATTTCTTTGTCATGCTGAGAACAGGAATGCAGGAGTATTTCCAAGTTTCACTTCTGGAATACCATCCTTGATTTATGAAACTTGGACTTTTACTATATATCCTACTGTATTGTTCAATTTGATAGTTTATGTTGGAATCCTATTTTTCAAATCAAATGGTGCTCAAAGCAATTAACAGCAATCATTTAGCAGAAAATAGTAAATATTTTAAAAAATTGAATAAAATGACATTTTAAAAAAATCTGGTCAGGATATTAATTAATTACTCCTTTTAAGCATGTCAGCGCATGTCAAGGTTATTCTCTTCTGTTGCAAAAATAATATTATTAAACTAGGTTTTTAGTTGAACATTTGAAACTCTTGTGCTGACTGGGTCCACCCATTGCACCAAACCATAAAAGTATTATCATAAAAACAGTTCAAATGGTTTGTCATTCTGGTTGACTAAAGGCAGAAAGAAGGAAAGAAACCAATTTGGTTTGGTTTGCAAGGGGTGTTCCATAGGTTGGAAATGCCTTAAAACAGGGGTGTCAAACTCAATTTCATTGAGGGCCGCATCAGCATTGCGGTTGCCCTCAGGAGGCTGGGTGGGTATGGCCAGGGTGGGCGTGGCCTACTGGGTGGGAGTGGCTAGAGTGCGTATGGCCTACTGGGTGGGCGTGGCCAGCTCTACATCGTTCACATCAAGGGTGCCTATGGGGGCCTGGGCAGGAGTGGGACAGATCTGAAGGTCTCTGGCAGAAGGAGGGTCTCTGGGCCAGGGCCAAGGCAGTGGGGGCCATTCCCTCACTGTTTCCAGGATGGCTTCGTGAGCCACATGAAACCACTTCGCGGGCCGCATCCGGCCCCCGGGCCTTGTGTTTGACATGTCTGCCTTAAAAGAAGTCTCACCACATCCTGGATAAGTAGAAATGTAGGATTTCTGAAGACCTTTGCTGAACACAGGTCCATAACTTGGTGGAGCAGTGGGCTAATGCCTCCTTAAGTAACACCAGCTGCCTGCAATTAGTGCAGGTTCGCATCCCACCAGGCTCAAGGTTGACTCAGCCTTCCATCCTTCCGAGGTAGGTAAAATGAGGACCCAGATTGTTGGGGGCAATTAAGCTGACTTTGTAATAATGCCGCTTGGGGTGTGTGTGTGAAAGCCCTAATAAGCAGGCATATACATAGAATGAAGGCTACTGCTAAGCTTGTAAGCCGCCCTGAGTCTTCGGAGAAGGGCGGGATATAAATGGAATTAAAATAAAATAAATAAATAAAATAAAAATAACTAATTAAAATGGAGTTTGGCAATAGCAATAGCACTTAGACTTTTATACCACTCCTTTACAGCATTCTTTCAGTGATTTACAATGTCAGTATATGACCCCTAACAATCTGGCTCCTCATTTTACTGACCTCAGAAGGATGGAAGGTTGAGTCAACCTTGAGTTGGTCAGGATCAAAATCCTGGCTGTGGGTACAGTTAGCCTGCAACACTGCATTCTAACTACTGTGCCACCACAACTCCTTAGCCAATTTGATCTTAGTTTTCTGAAAAAGTGGTGATCTCCAGACTTCAATTCTCCATCTTTTCTAAGATATAAAATATTCTTTTTGAACTGTATCCATATATATTATGAAGCCAACAGCACTGACTATTGGAGCCAAATGATGCTCGAAGCAATTAATACCAATCATTTAGCAGAATATAACATTTATAAAAAATAGAATAGAATGCCATTTTAAAAAAAGTTAATTGCTGAACTCTTTAGAACTTCATAAACTACTGACCACAAAGTGACAGGGGGGATAAATAGAGAAGGTGTGCAGAATTTGACTCACGTGGAAGATGAGTTAAAGGGTAAATCTTATAGCACTTTCCCCTCATTTCCCCACCCTTTGGATAGCAAGAAGAGAATTAATATTTGTATTTACATTCATTAGAGGAAGGGATTATAAGAGAGTAAGCAGACACACGGGGGGGACATTAAAAGCACTGTGGTGGTAACTTCCAGTTTACCTACCGGTAGCAAAAGAAAACTGATTAGTGTAAAATGATTAGAGTCTTGTCAGTGTCAGGCAGTAGCAAGAGGCAGATGAGGTTTCTAATCAATTAATTAAGGTCACAGAGCTGAGCTTGTTAATTTGCAGCTAACACTTTTTAGGGAAGTGCTTAGTGTAGAGCAAACCAACTTAGGAATAGATTGCTTATTTAGGCAATCTCTCCTCTCTGCCAGAGGGAGAAAAATAATTTAAAAATGGGTCAAGCACTGGACAACCTGTACTAACTGATGACTCATAACTGAGAAAGGAGCTTCGAAGTTCATAAATCACAGATATAACTGCAAACGGTTATCGTCCAAGTCAATTACTGAATAAGTTCCACTTGTAAATAAATCTCCCTACTATTGTAGGAATAACACCTGCTTCACTAATAATTGCTCAGGCCAAATTCCTGCTCTCAGGAAAACAACCTGTGTCCCTTTCTTACAATTCTTAGAATTTTCAGTGTCCAGATATATGATCAAATGTGCTATATCAGAGGTCCCCAACCTACTGGGCACCAGGGACCAGTGCCATGGAGAAAGGTTTTTTCACAGACCACAGGGGGCGTGGTTTTGAATACTGCCTGCATCCTGAGGACGGAGTTTTGCTTGTTTGTGCAGACCACTTGCTGGTATGCTACGGACTGGTGCCGGTTCACAGACTGGGGGTTGGGGACCCCTGTCCTATATATCTAGCAATGCAAAGGTATCAGTGGCACAAGCTACCTAATGAAATGAAGATATACATTGCAGCAACATTTTCATAAACTTGGTTAATTTTAATTTTGACATGGGGTTTATATGGGTCAATAGTTTAACATCTTGCACAAATCTAGCCTATTTTAGTTTACAAGAAAATATTCTGTGCAACCTAGAAAATGGATTAATTCAGTAACCAGGCTAAGCAGGCTGGGTGGATACAGGCAGTCTGTTCTGAGTAAGTTCTGAAATGCTTCTGCATTTCTGGTTCTACTTAAAACTTTGGGGGATGTGCTGTCTGGATGCCATCTATGTCTCTACCTAAAGTACCGTCTTGATCCTTTTCAAACAACAACAATCCTCCTTCCCTCCCACATGCACACGCAACACAACACAACAAAAACTTTTTTTATTAGCAATGCCAGAAAGTGATGAAAAGGAATTAAGAGACGTGAAGACAGGAGACAAACTCCTCTGCAGCTAATGAGTCCATTTGCATGAAGAATTCATGTCACCCCCACCTCTGTGTCCTTGGTCGTTCTCACTCCTCTTTGCCTGCCTAATGTCTCTTTGCATTTATTAATGCTATTTGCTTTGATGGTTTTTGAATCCTCAGCAACTGATTCCAGATGTGTGAGATGCTTTGATTGCAAAAGTAGCTCTCTGGAAATTTTCTGGAGACTTTACTTATTTGTTGAATTGTTTTTTTGAAAAATGTAAAATGTTCAGATTTGAGGTTTTTTTATTCTCCAAGGTTGGGTTTTGAATATAGGATGTAGGTTAATCAATCTATTGTTTTTTTCTTTAAGGATCCTTCTTTGCCCCATCCCTCAGAAAGATACAATTATTGATTTGGGGATGGGGAGTAGGGTAACATACATACATACATACATACATACATACATTCATGCATACATACATACATACATACATACGGCAAGACAAGAAACAATTGATGGAAACTATTCAAGGAGAGAAGCAACCTTGAATTAAGGAGAAACTTCCTAACAGTGAGAACAATTAGCCAGTGGATCAGAAGTTGTGAGTGCTCCATCACTGGAGACTTTTAAGAAGAGACTGGAGAGCCACATGTCTGAAATGGTACAGGGTTTCCTGCCTGAGCAGGGGGCTGGACTAGAAGATCTCCAAGGTCCCTTCTAGCTCTATTCTTCTTTTTATTTTTTTTAAATTTATTTGTGTATCAGGCAAACATTAAGTCAATAGCGGTTTACATCACATTGCAAGGAGGAAATAAGGTTGTCCCATTACATATAAGAAAGCAACCACAAAGAAAGGAAAAATCATTGCATATAACAAGTAATAAAATTCAATTAATAGCTCTTTTTGACATCCAATTGTACCATTGACTCCAAGACAAATAGTAATCTGTGTCCCCCTCATCCCCTTAACATCATAGTAAGCCGATCTGATTCCGCTCTATTCTTCTTCTTCTTCTTCTTCTTCTTCTTCTTCTTCTTCTTCTTCTTCTTCTTCTTCTTCTTCTTCTTCTTCTTCTTCTTCTTCTTCTTCTTCTTCTTCTTATTATTATTATTATTATTATTATTATTATTATTATTATTATTATTATTATTATTTGAACTAAGGCTTGTGACCAAAGTCAAAAATAAAAACAAGAAAAAAGGTAAGGAAATGATTGGTTCATTAGTGGGGGAAAGTGGAAAGAAGGTGACAAGCAACAGGGAGAAAGCAGAACTATTTAACTCATTTTTTGCATCTGTCTTTGCACCAAGGGAAAAAACAGTCCAACCTATCAAAAACAGTACCATAAAAAACAGATTAGAAACACAAGTTAAGATAGGCAAGAAAATGGTAAGTGAGCACCTGTCCAGCCTAGACGAGTTCAAATCACCAGGACCAGATGGATTACACCCCAAGGTTCTCAAGAAACTGGCAGATGTGATCTCAGAACCACTGAACTATATTTTTCAAAGATCCTGGAGCACTGGGGAACTACTGGAGGACTGGAAAAGAGCTGATGTAGTTCCCATCTTCAAAAAAGGGAAAAAAAAGATCCATGAAACTACAGACCTATCAGCCTGACCTCAATACCTGGGAAGATTCTGGAAAATAAAATAAAAAATGTGGGTTAGACAGCATCACCACCATATGGATTCATAGCTGGCTGACTGGCCGTATTCAGCGTGTGGTCCTCAATGGAACGGCATCTACTGTACATGGAGGGAAGTGAGTAGTGGGGTGTCCCAGGGCTCTGTTCTGGACCCAGTGCTCTTCAACATCTTCATCAATGATTTGGATGAGGGGATAGATGGGGAACTCATCAAATTTGCAGACGACACCAAGCTGGCAGGAATAGCCAATACTCCAGAAGATAGGCTTAAGATACAGGAGGATCTGGACAGACTCGAACACTGGGCGCTATCTAACAAAATGAAATTCAATGGTGAAAAAAATGTGGTTCTATATTTAAGCAAGAAAAACCAAATGTACAAGTATAGTATAGGTGGTACCTGACTCAATAGTAGTAACTGAGAAAGGGATCTCGGAGTCCTAGTGGACAATCACTTAAATATGAGCCAAGCAGTGTGGCGCAGCTGCCAAAAAAGCCAACACAGTGCTAGGCTGCATTAACAGAGGGATAGAATTAAGATCACGTGAAGTATTAATACCACTTTACAATGCCTTGATAAGGCCACACTTGGAATACTGCATCCAGTTTTGGTCACCACGATGTAAAAAAAATGTCAAGACTCTAGAAAGAGTACAGAGAAGAGCAACAAAGATGATTAGGGGACTGGAGGTTAAAACATATAAGGAACGGTTGCTGGAATTGGGTATGTGTAGTTTAATGAAGAGAAGGACTAGGGGTGACATGATAACAGTGTTCCAATATCTAAGGGGCTGCCACAAAGAAGAGGGAGTCAAGCTATTCTCCAAAGCACTTGAAGGCAGGACAAGAAGCAATGGATGGAAACTAAGCAACCTAGAAGCAACCCAGAACTAAGGAGAAACTTCCTGACAGTTAGAACAATTAACCAGTGGAACAACCTGCCTCCAGAAGCGGTGAATGCTCCAACACTGGAAGTTTTTAAGAAGAGACTGGACAGCCTGAGCAGGGGGTTGGACTAGATGACCTCCAAGGTCCCTTCCAACTTTTATTATTGTTGTTGTTGTTGTTGTTGCTGCTGCTGCTTTGTTATACACTGGGTCTTATTTTAGCTGAAATGGAGCACTGCCTCCAGGAAACACCCCATATAAACAAGAACTGGCATGCTGAGTGGTCACAACTTGAGACAAAATTAAAATGAGAATGATTGTGCCTCTGCATTGTAACATTTTGCTGCAGTTCCTACTTGCATAAATTATGACAACTCATCCTGCACTCATCAAACTTCTGTTGAAATGATTTGCTGACTACCCAAAATGTGAATACCAGAGAGAATTTTATACTGACAGCAGACATATGCAAGAAATCATCGGTTGGCTGATGTAGCATTTTTTCTGCCTCTCAGTTCCTCCCTGTACATTGTCCCCACTGTGGTGTATTACAATAATAATAATAAAAAAGATTAAAAACTACAGGACTTAAAAAACAATGACTAGATTGACTCTCCCTTGGTTTCAGTGATACTTCATTGCTAATAAAAGTAGAGTGCTCTGCTTCCTCTCCTGGAGGCAGAGAAAACCAGCAACTGGGAAGTATTTGCAGAATGATGGAGTGTTCCAGAGTCCAGACCACAGTAACAGGCCTATGTTTATCTGGAATTGCTGTAGTTTATGATAGGCAGTTAGCATCTGCTTGGAGCAACCTTCCTAATTTGGTTTTTCCACATATTTTATTTTATTTTATCTCTATCTGTCTATCATTTATCATCCTGTCTATCTATTTGCTTCTGTCTGTCTAGCTATCTACCATATATCATTCATATATATATATATATATATATATATATATATATATATATATATATATATATATATATATATATATATATATATATATATATATATATGGGACGCGGTGGCTCAGTGGGTTAGGACACTGAGCTTGTCGATCAGAAGGTTGGCAGTTTGGCGGGTCGAATCCCGAGTGCCGCGTAACAGAGTGAGCGCCTGTTACTCGTCCCAGCTTCTGCCAACCTAGCAGTTCGAAAGCACGTAAAAATGCAAGTAGAAAAATAGGGACCACTACGGTGGGAAGGTAACAGCGTTCCGTGCGCCTTTGGCGTCTAGTCATGCCGGCCACATGACCACGGAGACGTCCTCAGACAAGCGCTGGCTCTTCGGCTTTGAAACGGAGATGAGCACCGGCCCCTAGAGTCGGAAACGACTAGCACACATGTGCGGGGGAACCTTTACCTTTTATATATATATATATATATATATACAGTATATATAAGAGCCAGCGCTTGTCCGAGGACATCTCCATGGTCATGTGGCCAGCATGAGTAGACGCCAAAGGCGCACAGAACACTGTTACCTTCCCACCGTAGTGGTCCCTATTTTTCTACTTGCATTTTTACGTGCTTTCGAACTGCTAGGTTGGCAGAAGCTGGGACGAGTAACAGGCCACCACAGCATTTCCACTGTCACATTATCAAAATTTAGGCACTTGGCAACTGGCATGTTGCCACGTTTGTGACATCTGCAGCCTTCTTGGGTCATGTGATTTCCATTTGCAATCTTCCCAGGCAACTTCTGACAAGAAAAATCAGTGGGGGAAGCTAGATTTCCTTAATGATTACATCAATCACAACTGCAGTGATTCTATTCTATTCTATTCTATTCTATTCTATTCTATTCTATTCTATTCTACTCTACTCTACTCTACTCTACTCTACTCTACTCTACTCTACTCTACTCTACTCTACTCTATTATATTCTAATTTGATGGGCTGCCACAAAGAAGAGTGGGGGCAACCTATCTTCCAAAGCACGAGAAGACAAGACAAGAAACGATAGATGGAAATTAATCAAGGATAGAAGCAAACCTAGAACTAAGGAGAAATTTCCTGACAGTGAGAACAATTAACTAGAAGAATGGGTTGCCTTCAGAAGTTGTGGGTTCTTCATCACTGAGGCATTTAAGAAGAGACTGGACAGCCACATGTCTGGAATAGTATAGGCCTTGAAACGGAGATGAGCACTGCCCCATATAGTTGGCAATGACTGGTGGAATAAACTCCACAGAGACTCTTTTACTTTTATCTTATGTTGTTAAAAGAGAAACAGAGACAGATTCCTGCTTGGTAGATGATCTTCAAGTGTTTGTGTGCAAGCAAAATGGAGAAGAACTGATTTGCTGCTATTTGTGGGATAGGGTTTGGAGATTTGTCCCAGTGAAATCTATAACAGGACAAATGTTAGTCCAACCTCCTATTTGCTTTGTCCTACTCTCAAATCAACACCATAATCACCTGAATATTGGGGGTAACATACACAGCAGTTGAAGTCCATTCCAGGAAGAATAGAGAAAAAACAAGATGTCTCTGCAAGGAGACTTTGTTAAAGGTTTAAAAAAAATGGAACAATTTCTTCAACCACCTTGAATATGACACAAAGTTGTGTACAGTCTTTGTCTGGCCTGATCCATTATTGCCAATATTTCTTTATATTTTTTTAAAAAAATCTTTTTAAAAAAGGGCTGGACCAAAAAAATGCCTTATTGAACCAAGCAGCAGAATGAAGTGGAATTGGGAGAAACCTCTCATCTCAACCATGAGGAGTGATGGATACCATCATTGCTCCTGGAAAAGAATTCCTAGTATTCTTGCAAACAGAAACTCTTTTGGCTCCTGTGTTGCTGCATTTTTATGATCTATTAGAATTTTTTTTCCCATGTACTGTAGGACAAAAAGTGTTCCCCGGAGGTCCTCAGCAAGTAATCTTTGTTTGTAAGTAGACCAATGGTGTAGCCATCTTGTCTTTTCATTAAATCATCTGAAACAGCACAGAACATTTGGTATTTATGTCATACAGGGCAACTGCCTGCAGAATTTGACAGGTGGATATAAGCCATACCACCATCAAGTTCTCCCTCTTCTTGACCACCCCACTTGAAAGTCTTAAGACTGGCAGGTGGATATCTCGGATACTTTTGAAGTTAGCCAATTAAACCCAGGCAATTTATAACACCAAACTGTTCCAAAAAAAGCAACTGGGGGTGGGGCACGTGGTAGAATGGTCTCCACTTCTCAAGCTGTTATATTATAGCCTCATGTCAGTGTTTTCATTATTGGTGCTTAATTATTTCCTACCTCCCAGCCAGTGTTTATGAAAGAGTTGTAGGAAAGTTTACATTCATGCCTGCAAAGGGGAGAAAAAAATGACTCCCTATGGAAAGGAAAGTCTGCGCTTCAAAATTTGTCAGCTGCACAATCTGAAATTGGGGCTGTGGTTGGTCTAACTCTAACCCAAGGTTGTATAGCCCAAGGTTTCGGGCAGTCCCCAGAAGCTTTGGGGGACACAACTCAGATATCCCGCACAGTGGATGCCCAGTTGTGATTTTTCAGTCTAACTCTCTCTCTCTGTCTCTCTCTCTCTCTCTCTCTCTGTCTCTGTCTCTGTCTCTGTCTCTCTGTCTCTCTCTATACACACACACACACACACACACACACACACAGACAAACATATGGGATTGGTATCAGGTTTTGTGGGAAAATAGAAATGATAACTATAAAGTGGTATACTTTATCCCCTACAATTTAATTGGATAATAGTTCTGAAATCAATAAAGTACATATTTATTTATTTTGTATCCCCCTTTATTATTTTTACAAATAACTCAGGGTGGCAAACATATCCAACACATCTTCCTTCTCCTATTTTCCCCACAACGAGAACCCTGTGAGGTGGGTTGGACTAAGAGAGAATGACTGGCCCAAACTCAACCAGTTGGCTTTCATGGCTAAGATGGGACTTGAATTCATAGTCTTTTGTTTTCTACCCTGGTGCCTTAACCACTAGACCAAACTGGTTCTCATATAACTAGTTATCTTTCCCTACCTACTACAAATGTGGAATATGAGTGACTATTTATCCCTCTTCCATTCTGAAGTTACAATTCCAACTGTGGTTTGGGTGGGAAGTGGATGCTGCAACATTTACTTAAAATCTTTACTAATAAGGATAGAGATCAATAATCTATAAATCAAAAAGGATCATGGATTCCATACACCTCCCTCTTCAATAGAAATTTAAATCAGTTTAGAAGTGTGGCCAACTGAGGACCCAGATTGCTGGGGGCAATAAGCTGACTTTGTAATAATGCCACTTGGGGGGGGGGGCGAAAGCCCTAATAAGCAGGCATATACATAGAATGTAGGCTATTGCTAAGCACATTGATTTGTGCTTTAAATTGTAAGCCACCCTGAGTCTTCGGAGAAGGGCGGGATATAAATGGGATTTTAAAAAAAAACATGATGTTCAGATTCTTCCACATTGTAGACCTCTATTTGTAGAAGACCCCTTCATAGATTACTGCCTTGTCATGGCGAAGGGGCTTGCGTAATTCAATGAAGCTATGAGCTATGCCGCGCAGGGCCAACCAAGACGGACAGGTCATAGCAGAGAGTTCTGACAAAATGTGATCCACTGGAGAAGGAAATGGCAACCCATGAAAACCCCATGGACAGTACCAAAAGGCAAAAAGATATGACACCCTCAGGTCGGAAGGCATCCAATATGCCAGGGCTTGTCAACCTTTTCACCCATTGTACCACTTTTAGGATATGGCAACATCCAAGTAGCACCAGTTGCCTAGCAAGGTGTCAAAAACATGATGACCAAAAAAAAAGAAGGAAAAAAGTGATGAAGTACAGGTAGTCCTCGAATTACAACAGTTTGCTTAGTGACTTTTCGAAGTTACAATGGCACTGAAAAAAGTGCCCCCCAAGCCACAGCCGAGCAAGACACCTGCCTGCCTGCCCGGCGGCGCTCTTCCTCCTGTCTGAGGTTTTCATTGTTGTGAGCATTTCTGTTGAGGATTGGCAGCGGGGGTGGGGTGAAGTGTGTGGGGGGTGTTTGGTTTTTATTCCCCCCGTCTCCTGGGTGGATGCAGCAGGTTTTGGTCACTTCACATGACCCTGGGACACTGTGACCGTCATAAATATGAATCAGTTGCCAAGCATCTCATTGTAAATCACAAGACCCTGGAGATGCTGCAACATTCCAGCTGATCGGTGCTTCTTCTGGGTTCAGAAGCGGCAGGATCAGTGCCGAGCTCCAGCTGGAGCCTGGCGCTGATCCTGCTCATTCCCCTCCTCAGCTACCACTTTTCTAGGATGGTCGTGTACCACCTGCTAGGTGCCACTGTACCACAGGTAGTACCCATACCACTGGTTGAAAAGCCCTGCAATATGCTACTGGGGAAGAGCAGAGGGCTAGTGTTAGTGCCAGAGAGTATGATGCAACTGGGCCAAAGCCGAAAGGATGCTCAGCTGTGGATGTATCTGGTGGTGAAAGGAAAGTCTAATGCTGTAAAGATTTTTTCTCCATAGGAACCTGGAATGTAAGATCCATGAATCAAGGAAAGCTGGACGTGGTCAAACAAGAGATGACAAGACTGAACATCAACATCTTAGGTATCAGCGAACTAAAATGGACAGGAATGGGTGAATTTAATTCAGATGACCATCAGGTATACTACTGTGGGCAAGAATCCCTCAGAAGAAATGGAGTAGCTTTCATAGTCAATAAAAGAGTAGGAAAAGCAATACTGGGATACAATCCCCAAAATGACAGAATGATCTCAATTCGAATTCAAGGCAAACCATTCAATATCACAATAGTCCAAATCTATGCCCCAACCACCAGTGCTGAAGAGAATGAAATTGACTAGTTCTATGAAGCCTACAGCACCTTAGAGAACTAACACCAAAAAATGATGCCCTTATCATCATGGGTGATTGGAATGCTAAAGTAGGAAGCCAAAAGATAACCAGAATAACAAGCAAGTTTGGCCTTGGAGTACAAAATGAAGCAGGGCACAGGATGATAGAATTTTGTCAAGAGAATACGATGGTCATAGCAAACACTCTTTTCCAACAACCCAAGAGACGGCTCTACACATGGACATCACCAGACGGTCAACACATAAATCAGATTGACTATATACTCTGCAGCCAAAGATGAAGCAGCTCTATACAGTCAGTAAAAACAAGACCAGGAGGACTGTGGCTCAGACCATGAGCTTCTCGTTGAAATGTTTAGGCTTAAACTGAAGAATGTAGGGAAAAGCACTAGGCCACTCAGGTATGAATTAAATCATATCCCTGTTGAATATACAGTAGAGGTGACAAATAGATTTAAGGAATTAGATCTGATAGAGTGCCTGAAGAACTATGGACAGAGGTTCGCAACATTGTACAAGAGGTAGCAACTAAAACCATCCCAAAGAAAAATAAATGCAAGAAAGCAAAATGGTTGTCTGAGGAAGCTTTGCAAATAGCTGAGGAAAGGAGAGAAGCGAAAGGCAAGGGAGAAAAAGAAAGATACGCCCAACTGAATGCAGAATTCCGGAGAATAGCTAGAAGAGATAAGAATGCCTTCTTAAATGAACAGTGCAAAGAAACACAAGAAAACAATAAAATAGGGAGGACCAGAAATCTTTTCAAGAAAATTGGAGAGATGAAGGGAACATTTAATGCAAAAATGGGCATGATAAAGGACCAAAATGGCAGGGACCTAAGAGGCAGAAGAGATTTAGAAGAGGTGGCAAAATTACACAGAAGAACTATACAAGAACAAGCTTAACATCCCTGATAACCACGATGAGGTCACTGACCTCGAGCCAGACATCCTAGAATGTGAAGTGAAGTGGGCCTTAGAAAAGCTGAGCAACAACAAAGCTAGTGGAGGTGACAGTATTCCAGCTGAGCTATTCAAAATCTTAAAAGACGATGCAGTAAAAGTGCTACAGTCAATTTGCCAGCAAATTTGGAAAACTCAACAGTGGCCACAGGATTGGAAAAAATAAATTTACATTCCAATTCCAAAGAAAGGCAGTGCCAAAGAATGTTCAAACTATCGCACCATTGCACTCATTTCACATGCTAGTAAAGTTTTGCTTAAAATCCTACAAGCTAGACTCCAGCAGTATGTGAATCGAGAACTACCAGAAGTACAGGCAGGATTTCGAAGAGGCAGAGGAACTAGAGATCAAATTGCCAACATACGCTGGATCATGGAGAAAGCTAGAGAGTTCCAGAAAACATCTACTTCTGCTTCATTGACTATGCTAAAGCCTTTGATTGTGTGGATCACAAAAAACTGTGGCAAGTTCTTAAAGAGATGGGAGTATCAGACCATCTCATTTGTCTCTTGAGAAACCTATATGTGGAGCACATAATGGGAAAGGCAGGGCTAGATGAATCAAAAGTTGGAATTAAGATTGCCGGGAGAAATATCAACAACCTAAGATATGCAGATGATACCACTCTAATGGTAGAAAGTGAAGAGGAACTAAAGACCTATTATTGTGGGTGAAGTAGGAGAGTGCAAAAGTTGGGTTGAAACTTAACATTAAGAAAACCAAGATCATGGCATCCGGCCCTCTCAATTCCTGGAAAATAGATGGGGAAGAAATGGAGGTAGTGACAGATTTTGTTTTCCTGGGCTCCAAAATCACCGCAGATGGGGACTGCAGCCAAGAAATTAAAAGACGCTTGCTCCTGGGGAGGAAAGCCATGGCAAATCTAGACAGCACACTAAAAAGCAGAGACATCACCCTGCCAAAAAAAGTGCGTATAGTCAAGGCTATGGTCTTCCCAGTTGCAATGTATGGATGTGAAAGTTGGACCATAAGAAAGGCTGAGTGCCAAAGAATTGAGGCCTTTGAACTGTGGTGCTGGAGAAAACTCCTACGAGTCCCTTGGACTGCAAAGCGATCAAATCAGTCAGTCCTAGAGGAGATCAACCCTGACTGCTCTTTAGAAGGCCAGATCCTAAAGTTGAAACTCAAATACCTTGGCCACCTAATGTGAAGGAAGGACTCACTGGAGAAGAGCCTAATGCTGGGAAAGATTGAGGGCAAGAGAAGAAGGGGACGACAGAGAATGAGGTGGCTGGATGGAGTCACTGAAGCAGTAGGCATGAGCTTAAATGGACTCCAGAAGATGATAGAGGACAGGAAGGCCTGGAGGAATGTTGTCCATGGGGTTGTGATGGGTCGGACACGACTTCGCAGCTAACAACAACAAATTTGTAGAAGTCCTTGACTTATAACTGTTCATTTGGCAACTGCTCAAAGTTACAACTGAAAAAAACTGACTTGCAGTTATGTCTGTCACAACATCTTTATACTCATGTGAACAAAATTTGGGCACTTGGCAACCAGCATATGTTTACGATGGTTGCAGCATCCCTGGGTCACATGATCACCATTTGTGACCTTCCCAGCTGGCTTCTGAGAAGCAAAGTCAGTGGTGGGAGCCAGATTTGCTTAACGATTGCATAGTTCACTTAAGAACTGCAGTGATTTGCTTAACAACTGTGGGGGGGAAAAAAGGTTGTGAAATTAGTTGTGACTGATTTAACTTGTCTTGCTTAACAATGATCCCAAATGTTGTAACGTGAGGACTACAGCAGAATTCCATTTGACCTTCAGTTCTTTTTGCTTTTAAATATCTCCTCCAGCTTCCCAGCTTCTGCAAAACAGCGGTTGATTTCATATATGCTGTGAAGCCAAAATACACGTTGCTTGTGGCTTAGCGTGTTGTGTGAACCAGCAGCCATTTGGCTTATAAATCATGATTATGGCTCAGCGCATTATGCCACATTTGTGCTCTACTCAGTCAACTGAGGTTAACCAAATCATGGGTTGGAGTGTTTTGTGAACCAAACCAGATGGACGGGGACTTGTGGGCATAAAATGTCATAAAATGAAATGAGGTAGTCTATTATCAGCAACAGAGGGATTTTAGTCAAGGAGGGTTACAGCACAGCATCAGGATGGTCAGGACATACACATTCTAGCCATAGTTCTTTTTTCTCTATAGATTCTGCCTAGATTCACACATTCTCCGAACGTGATTTATTTTATTTTAGATTACATCATTGTGTGAACTCAGGTATATTTTTATGAACAGAGTGTTTAATCTTAGGGTGGGATACTAGAACAAAAACTCAAAGAAGGAAAGAATAGACCAGTGATTAAAAATATGTATAATCTAATATTATTAAATAAAATAAAAAAGAATCCAAATTTATTTGAAACAAAACATAGGTAATATGATTGCCCTCCAGTCATATATTTTATTATTTATCCTTCTGACATATTTGGTAAAAAAAAAATTGCAAAGAATTTTGAGGGAACTTCTTTCAGGTCCTTGGTCTGCAGTTTGATAACTGCTTAATGGTTTACTACACTATGTAAATCCCCCCTATTAATTGTGACAATACTTTCACACGAAACAGAATGCAGAAATTTGTTCACACTGTGTGCTTAATCTGATTACTGATGGAATTCATTTCCTGGGTTCATACAAAGATTGAATCACAAGCTAACCAAACAAGCTGAGTTTGCATAACAATAACTAACAAAAAAAACCTTAAGTGTGTTTAACAGTAATCAAGTTTAGCATCTTGTATAAATGTAGTTGTTTGGTCTTTAAGTGACCTAGTTAAACATGATACACAAAACAGCAAGAGACAGGTAAAAATGGAAGCACGTTTATAGGGTGTGCAGTTTAATCTCTGCTTGATGCACAAACTGCAGAATTAAAGTATCCCTGGATAGTTGTATAATCATTGTTTAAAGACTTCCAATGAAAGACAGCCCACTATCCCTCTAGATCAGAAGTCCCCAACCTTTTGGCACCATGGGTCGGTTCTGTGGAGAGAGGTTTTTCTGCAGACTGGAGAGTGTGTGGTTTTGTGTGTTGCCTGCATCCCGCACATGGGGCTTTGCTTGTTTGTACAGCCTGGTTGCTGGCAGGTCGCGAAACGGTACTGGTCCACGGACCGGGGTTTAGGGACCCCTGCTCTAGATAAGAGAGTCCTAAATTTCCACGTTTCCTAAGCTGTGCATCACAGCACCCCAAGGCGCTGCAGTGAACTTACTAACAGTTCTATTTATTAAATACGGGTAGTCCTCAACTTACAACCATTCATTTAGTGACTGTTTGAAGTTACAATGGCACTAAAAAAAGTGACATGATTATTTTTCATACTTACGACCGTTACAGCATCCCAATGATCACATGAACAAAATTTAGACACTTGGCAACTGGTTCATATTAATGATGGTCGCGGTATCTTGGGATCATGTGATCTACCTTTTCTGACTTTTTGACAAGTAAAGTCAATGGAAAGCTAGATTCACTTTATAACCAGGTTACTAACAACTGTAATGATTCACTTAGCAACTGTGACAAGAAAAGTCATAAAATGAGGCAAAAGTAAAAAACTGTCTCACTTAGCAATGGAAAGTTTGGGCTCAGTTGTGGTCATAAGTTGAGGACTACCTATAGTAAAATATCCTATGTTTTCTTGATGGATCCTATGTCGTCCTTGTGATTCACTCCAGTGCTATGCTGTAGAGTTTGGGAACCTCAACCCCTTTCCTGAATTGCTTTGGTTAAGAATCATAGAACCATAGCAAAAAAAAAGCTCTTTTCTGATGTTATTAAAAGGAATAAGCTCTCATGAGTTGCAGGCTACTTCATAAGATATGCTTTCTCTTTCTGATTGTTTTGGTAGCATAGACTAGCATGCTTCTCTCTCTACAATGTCTAAAATAGAATCTTAGAGATCCTAAGGGAAGGAAAGAGACCTTGGAGATCTTCATGTCCAACCATCTGTCCTGGGAAGATCTCCTTATGCCATTTTCAGCAAATGGCTGTGCAATCTTTTGTCTGAAATCTTCCAGTGATGGAGTACCCTCAGCTCTAGGAGGCAGGCTGCACCACTGCTTGATAGCTCTCGTGATCAGGAAATCACTTTTGGTTTTGAGTTTGGCTCTCCCTCTGCCAAGCTTCCATTTTGAAGCTCATTTTGAATCCCCTATCTTGTAACTAAATCCTGCTTTAGGGATAACACAGAATAACAAGCCAACTCTTCTGAACAGAACCTGGCATTGTATAACACAGTGTGACAACTATGGATGCAGGCACACCAACTTCCCACAAATCAAACGCCCACACTAAATTATTACCTTTTAAAAAATTAAAGGCTGATATCTTGCAAGTCATCTAGCTTGAAATGTTGTGTCAGATAACCCAAATCTCACAAGATTTGAGGCAATTAGTTTTTAAGGGAGCTTGTAGAAGTTACTGGCCCCCAGGGATAGAAAGATGGACTAACAGAATAATAAAGCACACTCGGAATGACTTATGGGGAATTTTGTTGCCTGCCAGAGATATACCTTTGAAACCAGGATATAGGTATAGTCCTCAAATTGAGAGAAAGAGATCTCCAGGGGTTGCCAAGAATACAACTATTGAATGCAAAACATTTTTAAAGATTCTTTATAGTGTATGCAGCTAATTCTAAAATGGTAGTTGGAAAAATGCATGTGGGAAAAATATATTAATATTATTCCAATTTACAGGTTTTGCAGCTGGGCCTTCAAATTTAAAACAGGTCCTGGGGTTAGCCTTGGATCAGATTAAGCCCAGTCAAACATTTATATATAATCATGACTGTTTAGCAAAGGCTTTTCCTCAGTAAGGAAAAAAAAGACAGCCCCAAGTGTTTAATAAAGGAAATGGAAGAGGTTAAGAACCATCACGCTGGCCAGTAAAGGCATCTGGTGAATATTAGACATGTCAGCAAGTCATAAAAGAAGCCAGTTCATCAAGAACATTCCATTTATATATTGCTGACAAGAATAACAGCAGAAAATGAAAATATAAAAAGAAGAATAGGGAGACAGGGGGAAAACATAGAAAAAAATAGTATATGTAGTTTTATCAAAGAAAAAAAACAACAAGGTAATTTAGAATACTGTTTTAATCTGGCTTCCACTGAACAGTATGTCAGTACCAAAGAAACATGGGTGAATTATGTTTTCTTGATGGATCAATTCAACATCATGTTAGTCGTTCTCTTCCCCATGTGTAATAACGTAAACAAGATTCTTGTAATCGAGGTAACCGGAGGGATCTGGAGGAAAAGCGCTGAAGGTCTGCTTTATCTAAAGATGATGTACAAAATAAAGGGTAGAAAGAACGTATGGGGAGAGTTAATAATTGCAGTTTCCATATAGACATAACAAACCCTAACCAGGTTTCTAGTACTTAGGGACATAATTCATTGTTCACTCTTGGAAGAAATGAAGTGGTGACAGCAAGAGTATTGAACAAGAATTTACTGCAGGCGGTTCAAGGTGGAATTAGACAAATTGTCAAATGTGATTTTGCTAGAAAACACATGCCCACCATTTTGATTTTTTTCATCTTCTGCTTTGAACTGAAATGGGTCAGCGACTATTCAAAGTTACGATGGACACCCCCCCCAAAAGGAACTTATGACTCGATTCTGGAGTTCTGATAGTGGCACGCACACAACCCACAGTCACATGAGCGCATTTCAAGTGCTTGGCAATCGTCTCACTTTTACAGTTGGTGGTGGTTGCAATGTTCTGCATTCACATGATACAATTTACAAAGTATTTTATTTATTTATTTATTTATTTATTCCTATTTATATCCCGCCCTTCTCCGAAGACTCAGGGCGGCTTACAATCTAAAGCACAAATCAATGTGCTTAGCAATAGCCTTCATTCTATGTATATGCCTGCTTATTAGGGCTTTTTGCTAGAAACTGGGATTTTGGGGGCCGCTTTCAGCTAAAAAAATTTATATAATGCATTGACTCACTTAACGACCATGGGGTTTTCTTAACGACCACCCGCAAAAAATATTATAAAATCAGGTTGGTCACGTGCCTTGACTTATGACAGTAATGACTTATGATTGAAATTCCAGGCTTATAGTTGTAACTCAAGGATTACCTATGTTACTAATAGTGATCACATAGAGGCAATAAATCTGGTTTTCACATGCACACTGGTAGCAATTGTGATGAAAATAAAGTATTTTGATTGAGATGGACAATCCAGGCAAACACAATATGCTCTAATAATGGGACAAATTTCAAATCTGTGTATTATTAGGAGGGGGAAAAACCTTATATGAATGTACAATGTAGTTACTCTTAGCTTCTTGCACAGATATTATAGAATCTGCAGTATTCCTATATTAAATTTTAATAGTGCAAGTTAACATTTTTAAATGGTCCACTTCTTTTTCAGATTCAAATCTTGCAAAGTGTAGGCATTCTGACTAGAAATCTCAAGGGATTTTAGCCAAAAAAAAACCAAAATTTCACAAAATCCCACTTAAGATGGCACAAAATTGCAAGATTACAGGAGCACATTTGTCAAAATTGTGTGAAATGATGCCAATATATATACATGTATATACACATGTATAGATAAAACTAGCTTTTCAAGATTAATGATAGTTAGCTAGCTATAGAGATATGTTTGGGGGAAAAATGCCAGTTCTTAGTGTACAGTCTACTTTGGTTGGTTGGTTGGTTGTTTGATTGATTGTCATCCATTTGTTGTGGACTGTTAGCCACCACATAGATTTTCTCCACAACAATCTTTCCTAATATGGTCTTTCAGGTTTTCATATGGTATACTTTTGGTTAGGTTCATCTCAAAAAAAAAAGGAGTACAATGTTAAAAAAAGGCAAGAAAAATTATTGAGACTTCTTCATAAGGAAAAGCTAAAGTATTTGGGATCCTTGAGTTTAGAAAAAAGGAGTACAGTAATTTTTACCACACTTCCAAAATGAAGAAAGTTAAAAAATCTATTCCTTTCTATGACACAATGCATAATGTATAACAGACATGTCAAACACAAGGCCCGGGGGCCGGATCCGGCCCGCAAAGTGGTTTCATGTGGCCCGCGAAGCCATCCTGGAAACAGTGAGGGAATGGCCCCCACCGCCTTGGCCCTGGCCCAGAGACCCTCCTTCTGCCAGAGACCCTCAGATCTGTCCCACTCCTGCCCAGGCCCCCATAGGCACCCTTGATGGGAACGATGTAGAGCTGGCCACGCCCACCCAGTAGGCC
This sequence comes from Vipera berus, assembly GCF_964194415.1. Lineage (NCBI taxonomy): Eukaryota > Metazoa > Chordata > Lepidosauria > Squamata > Viperidae > Vipera > Vipera berus. The sequence continues at coordinate 186,422 of NW_027673651.1, forward strand.
ATTCACACTCTAGCCACACCCACCCAGTAGGCCACGCCCACCCTGGCCATACCCACCCGGCCCCCTGAGGGCAACCGCAATGCTGATGTGGCCCTCAATGAAATTGAGTTTGACACCCCTGATGTATAAGAAGTTTCAGACCCTCCTACTCCAGATTTGTCTTGATGAGTGACCGCCTTTGTTTAAAAACTTCTAAGAAAATAAAGTCCTTTTTCATGCACAGGAATGCATTTTGTTGTTGAACAGCTTGTAATTTCGTGAAGTTCTTCCTAAAGTTTTATCAAATATATTAAGCAGAGACTCAAAAGCCACCTCTCATGGATCCCATTAAGCATTTTTCAAGCTTAGCAACTTTAAGATGTGTGGAATTTAAGATGTGTGGATGTGTGGACCCCCCCCCCAGGATCCCCTCAGCATGCTTGTGTTGAAGTCCACAAGTCCACACATCTTAAACTCCACACATTTTAAAGCTGACAAATTTGAAAAATATTGAATAGGACCATGCATGAGAGATGGATTTTGATCCTTTCCTTTCCTTTCCTTTCCTTTCCTTTCCTTTCCTTTCCTTTCCTTTCCTTTCCTTTCCTTTCCTTTCCTTTCCTTTCCTTTCCTTTCCTTTCTTTCCCTTCCCTTCCCTTCCCTTCCTTCTCCTCCCCTCTACTTTCCTCCTTATGCCATCCATCTTGTAAATTGGCATGATTCCTTTTTCCCTGCCATATATATGTATACATTCCAACTAGACTGTGATGTTCGTGTCATATATATGTGGGTATATGCATAATGGTATTTTTTGAGACCTGAATGCAATGAAATTTCATTTTAATGTATTTATTTATTTATTTATTATTTGGATTTATATACCGCCCCTCTCCCGAAGGACTCAGGGTGGTGTACAGGGCAATTAAAACACTATATACAACACATAATACACAAAATTAAAATAAATTAAACCAAGTAGCCCTAAACAATAAAACACGTTCTAAAATTTAAAATTTAAAATCTAAAATCCCAGTCCCTCAGTCCAGGCCGGCAAGTTCAAATAGCCAAGTCTTCAGGTCGTGGCGAAAAGTGCAAAGGTCAGGAGCCATCCGGAGCTGATTCCAGAGGGCTGACTGTATGCTGACTGGTGTACATTTAAAAATGGTGTACATTTTTCTATTCTATTCTATTCTATTCTATTCTATTCTATTCTATTCTATTCTATTCTATTCTATTCTATTCTATTCGATTCGATTCTATTCTATTCTATTCTATTCTATTCTATTCTATTCTATTCTATTCTATTCTATTCTATTCTCTAGAGGGGTGGAGGGAATAACAGCCTTTGAGAGACTGTTTATATAATCAGAAGCAGCTCTTCCCATGTATTCTGGAATTACTAAATTCTCGTGAAAAATTGTGATACTTTACATCAAGTTTTGACCATAAAATCCTTCCCAGCAATTCCTGCCATGAAAATTATTCTTGCCAAATAAAAAGAAAAAAAATTGTTGGGTGCATACAGTTTGCATGATAAAGTAAACCTTACCTCTTCCTCAGTGAACCGGTCTGCCTGCGTCATGAGCACTTCTTTCATACTGTATCAAATAAAATACATAAAGTAAATAAAGTGAAGGAAAAGAAAAGAAAAGAAAAATAGCAAAAGTTACTGGCCAAGTTGCTTTATCAATGCAATGTTGTCTCTGATACTAAAAGGAAATTGGTAGCTGTAAATAGTACAGAATGGGATCACCTGATCCCAGGACACTGCAACCATCATAAATATGAGTCAGCTGCCAGCTGAATTTTGATCACATGGCTAACGAGGATGCTGCAACAGTTGTGTAAAAAATGGTCATAAGTCACTCTTTTCAGTACCGTTGTAACTTTGAATGGTCACTAAACAAACTGTTCTAAGTCGAGAACTACCTGTACCTATGCAGTGTGATCACTGAATGGTGCAAAAAGGAATTATTCTCACTATATTCCATGTATCATATGCTATAAGGTACGGTATCCCTCCCTCCCTCTCTTCCAAACTGAATGGGGCAGGATAGTGATGGCTGGGAAGTTGAAGACCACACACCTTAAAATTCCCAAGGCTGAAAAACATTGAACTTGAATGATATCTAGTCTGTTGCTTCCTCATGGCCCCACTCTCCGCCCTTTCCCTTCTTCACATCTCTGTACTCAAATAAATATACCAGTCAAGTGACTACGTGTTATGTATGTGTACACTTTGAGAGCAAGCAACTAAATTTCATTTTTAATGTGTGCCATTGTGCCCACAGTAAAAAATGACAATAAAGGTTATCTATCTACAGGGAAGTGTATTGAGTCTATTAAATTCTCATGCTCCATAGTCAGTTTGTTAATCTTTAAGGTGCCACCAGATTTTTTGACATTTTTATTTCAATTTCCTTTTCAGAAAGTTTGTGCCTCTTTTAGCTGCAAGCAAGTAGTATTTTTGAAGAAAAAAAAAACTTCTGAGGAAAGAGGTAGGTGGGGTGGGAAGGGGCAAGGCAAGGATGAATAAATGCAGCTCAGATATAATCCTAAGCATTTCACATCTTGGCATATAAAGAGGCCTGGGGGGGAAAAATCCCTGTACATTTTCCATTATTTATTTTATAGAGAAACAAAGATGCAGATTTTCCAAACAGAGAACTTTCTGCAGTTATTGTTTTCCATATTATTTGTTTCCCCAGGGGTATGAAAAGAAAAGATGTCCAGCAAGAAGAAGATCACAGATCTTCATAAGAATTTCATAAACAAGTGCCCGCCCAATGTCCTTGATGTCACACACCAGATGACAGGATCTGCAGTCCCAGCTTCATCCAGTTCCAGTATTAAAACAAGATTGGTAAACCCTACAGGGCTTCTTAAACAGAAATGGAAACAAGTGTGTTTTGTTAATTGGGATGCTGCTTCGAAAAGGACTTCATGGGGCCAATGACATGGTATTTCATGTCTGGATAGGTGCCCAGAAAGACTTCAAAGTATTTAGGGCTCCATCAGATGCCTCCTGAATTCTTAAGGGCTAAATAGATGATAAATCAAACTGCCTACCATAGAAGCAAATCTGGACTGGAGCACAACATTCTGCCATTCTTCAGAAATAACCTCCATTCTTCATGTTCCAAAGGTGCTTTTTCAAAAGACAATTGACTTTGTTTTTCCTTGAAGATATTTTGCTTCTGATTATAAAATTAAAAACTTCTATTTGTATGCCAGCCAGTCATATATAAATTAGACAAATATTCTTTCCCATGGTATACTATGAATAATCCTCAAATTATGACCATACTGGAGCCTATTCATTATGGTTGTAAGTTATGACGGTCATAAACTTATAATGGACGCTTCTTGGATGAGAAGCGAAATATCTTCGAGGAAAAACAAAGTCAATTGTCTTTTGAAAAAGCACCTTTGGGACATGAAGAATGGGAGGTTTATTTCTGAAGAATGGCAGAATGTTGTGCTCCAGTCCAGATTTGCTTCTATGTTAAGGCAATTTGATTTATCATCTATTTAGGCCTTAAGAATTCGGGAGGCATCTGATGAAACCCTCTGGTCTCCTCTCCTCTGTTCCTTATGCCATCTGTCTTGTAAATTGGCATGATTCCTTTCCCCACCCCACACCATCTATATGTGTACATTCCAACTAGACTGTGATGTTTGTGTCATATATGTGTGTGTATGTGGGTATACACATAATGGTGTTTTGTTTTGTTTTGAGAGCTGAATGCAACAAAATTTCATTTCAATGTATGCTGACTAATATTTTTATTATTATTTATACAAATAATAAAAGCAAGGTAAAACTAATAGATGAACCGTTATGTACATAGGTAGAATCTTCTTCAAAAAGATTGCTTTTCCTAAATATTTTTTGAAAGCTCATTAATGAAATTGCCCTTATTATTGAGGAATGCTGCCATGAAGGAAAAGTAAACAAGGAAGTCAATTCCAGAAAAATCAACATGTCGAAATCAAAATATGTTTGCTTTCAAAATAGACCTCCCATCCTGACATATAGAAAATACTTAAAAAGTTCTTTCCGTTGTGTCACTCCTAACGTTTTCTTCTCTTTGTATGGTACATCCGTGCTCGGCTCCCCTATTATTTTTTTTAACCATTGAAATCAGTACAGAGAAGGGTGCGGGGAAAACCCCAGATTCTGAGATCACTCTTGGGCTTATAATTTAATTGATTCATTTTATTCTCTGAGTGAAAAGTACAGATTATTTAGATTTTTTTTTGTTTGTTTTTAAAAAAAACATTTGTTTGATGGTTCCCCTGTTATGTATGAGCCCCAGGGCCCTTGCCCCATCCTAAAACCAATGGGGTGACCTTAGGCAATTGCTGACCTTGTTTAACAAGACAGAAAACTCCCATAAAATAAATTGGCAGGAAATGTTGCAACTATTCTAGTTAAGGATAAAAAAACTGGTCCTAGGTAGGAAGAAGAAGACTGAATTCCCAGTGTTAAAAATTACTACCCTCTGCATTGATTTCCTGTTAGACAGAAAACTGAGCATCCCTTTAGTTATACTGTAATTAGATAAGACAGGAAGCAAGATAAAGGAGAATTCCCCCCAACCCCCATAGTGCAGAGGGAAAAGCCCTAGAAATAGGCAGGTTGATGGCTAAATTTTGAGCAGAGCTAATTTCCAACCAAGTCTGTCTGGATTCAGATTTGTGGGACTCTCCTTATGGCAACTGAAGCATTATTGTTGGAGAAAAGAAGAAAACAATAATTGCAGTTTTTTAGCTGCTGATGTTCAAGTACGCTTTGTGCCTGATTTTGGGGCTCATAAATATAGATGCCTGAGGAGGATGGTGCATGCATACAGTTAGTCCTGGACTTACAACCACCAGTGGCGTAGCGTGGGGGGTGCAGGGGGGGCCGGCCGCACTGGGTGCAACATCTGGGGGGGCGCGCTCGCACTGAGCTGCTCAGGGAGCCCCAAGGGCTGCACAGAGTCAGCTTGGCTCCGCTCTCGAGCTGCTCTTTCTTGCAAAGCGAAACGAGTCCGGCAGGTGAGATGGGCGGCCACATAAACTGAATAAAATAAATAGAAGCGCCCAACTCTCCGCCCAGGCTCAGGCCAACCGCAAGCGCCCCGCAGGCGCCCCGGCAGGCTTGGCTGAGCGAAGACAGACCCGCTGGCCGGCTGGCCTAGCTTCGTGCGCATGCGTGGCTTTATTTAGCGGGGCTCACGTGCGAGCTTGAATGCAGCGGCTCTTGCAGGTCGGAGCCCCGCCCAACCGCCCTCGAGAGGGACCCGGAAGCATCCCGCATGCGCGCGACTCTTCTTGGAAAGTCTACGCCGCTGCGGGGCGCGTCTTTTCGGCGGTGCCATGACGTCACCGGGTTAGGGGGCGCAAATTGCCCCGGGTGCTGACAACCCACGCTACGCCACTGACAACCACAGTTGAGCCCAAAATTTCTGTTGCTAAGTGAAACATTTATTAAGTGAGTTTTGCCCCATTTTATGACCTTTCTTGCCACCATTCTTAAGTCAATCACTGTAATTGTTAAGTTAGTAACACAGTTGTTAAGTGAATCTTCTTTCCCCACTGCTTATCAGAAGGTTGCAAAATGTGATCACATGACCTCTGGACCACTGGACCTCGTCATAAATATGAGTCAGTTGCCAAGCCTCTGAATTTTGATCGTGTGACCATGGCGATGTTGCAATGGTTGTAAGTGTGAAAAATGGTCATACGTCACTTTTTCCAGTGCTGTGGTAACTTCGAACAGTCACTAAATGAACTGTTGTAAGTCGAGGACTACCTGTATATGCATGTATGTGTGGGTGTCTGGTGTGTACATACATATCATCTGTTTCAAATCTTCCAAATGAGTCATAGCTTCCCAAGCAAGTAGTGAAAATATCTCCAGTGGAAAAAATGAAATGCTCCCAAAAGGAGGTTAATAAGACAAACATTCCTATTAAAAGCTCAAACATGGCCAGTTTGAGGGGGAGGGGAGTTATTTTGCTATTGCCATTTCTTGCTCTTTAAAAAAAATTAATATGGAAAAATGCTATTAATTTATAGCAACTCTATCATGAACAGGACAAATTCTCCAAGAGATGAATGAGGAGCTCTAATAAATAAATAACAATTAGATCCCAACGTATAAATGGTGCTGAATGTCAAAATATAGTCATGGAATGGATTGGTAAGGATCAATGTTACCCTTAGGTCTAACAAGTAAAATGAAGTTCTCCTGTGGTGATGAATGAATAAAGTTGTTAGCAAATTTAACTAGGTTTACAGGGGGCTGGTTGCTGCTAGTGTGAAACAGAAGCCCTGGATTTATTTATCATATACTAATAACCCATTTGGGCATCATATTAATGTAGCTTTCCCCAACCTGATGCTTTCAAGATATTTTGGCATGATAAACCCAATTATTCTTCACTGGCATGTGGCTGGGAGTTATAGAAGCTGTGTTCCTAGTCCACCTATAGGAGAAGAGCAGGCAGAGCCTGGGGGTGGAGCCAAGTGAGTAATCAGCCTAGAATCATTACATTTCCACAAATAGTCTAAGTCCAAGAGCTCTTGAATTCCACTGACTCTTAATCTAACACCAGTTCAGTGCTGATCATTAGTTGACTAGATTCTTGTGTATACGCATGAGCAGTAAATCATCTTAACTGGAACTTAATGTATGGTCCTGATTCATTGTGCCTAACACCACCTGGAGGATAGCATAGTGAGGAAGAAGTCCTTATTTATTAATTTTAAACATGCATTAAACTACCTATGAGCAGATTGTCTATAAATGTAGACTTTTATGGATAAGTGTGATGAAATACGGGGCTCATTTATACAGAATACAGTAGGTTAAAAATGATAACAGTGATAATTTTTTGTTTGTGTTTTGTTCTTTTTTGTTATTAATTAAAAAGCAATAAAAATAAACATAAAATATGCATTAAGCCACCTAACTCTGAAGGCTCTGTGCAGTGCACAAATTCAAATCCTGCTACAAGATGGAACAAAATAATAAACAATAAATAACAGCAAACAATCACGGGGGGGAGGGGGGGATTTTCCTCTAGTTTTTAGTTAGCCGAATCACCTTTGGAAAGCCGTGGTTCTGTAATAATCTGAATGCGCTGAGCATTGAATAAACTTTGAGTTCTCCTCTGCTTTAAGCTCTATATTTAGGTTTCACATTTTTTCTTCTTCTGATCTTAATCTCAATGCACTGAAAACTTTCAGTGGCCTCACAGAAATTGGACTAAAAACTGATTTGTTCTCTGTGGCGATAGTTTAATCTGTTGGAGATCTCAGTGAAACAAGGCATGATACTACAGACAAAATGCAGACAACAGAAACAACAATGGAAAGGGAAGGGATTTTTTGTAAAAAAAAAAAAGTAAAGTAAAATACTACTTACTAATCTGCTTTTATGTAGCCTTTTCCTTCTCGATCAAAAACTCTAAAAGCATTCAAAATGATTTCTTCTGGATCAGTGCCTAAAAAAAGGAACAATCGGATTCTTTATACTCTGAATGCTTTTTCTGCACAGGCATTAACGGCAGACATATTGAACGTGCAATCTTTGATTATTATTTTTTACTATTTGATTCCTATATCTTTGAGGTCTGGCAACTGAAAGCATGAATAGAGTCCACTGAACAATGGCGTCTAAGATAATTCAACCAGTTCTGCTAAGGGAAATGTTTGCGGGTATTCATTCTGCACTTTTCAATCATTTGGGATATGTCAAAAAGGGAAGCAATTCCAATTTTCTGCAGCAGTGTTACTACTGCTCAGACATGAGACAGCACAATCTGCCACTCTTGTATGTTGAGTTAGTTTTGAAAGCATCTTCTTCAGTGGTGGGATTCAGCCGGTTCGCATCAGTTCGGCAGAACCGGTAGCTAATTTTTTTTGTTACCCTGGCTCAGAATGGACTTCCGGAAGCGGCATCCACACAGAGAACCGGTTGTTCACATATTTGAATACCACCACTGATCTTCTCAGCATTCTCCAGCAACTGAACCAAGCCCTCCCCCTTTCCCCCCCTCAATTTTCATAGTCACCCATGAACATCAGAATGTCCAGTTTACCCAGAGGAAGAATCAGCCCTGTTGCATAATGTCAACAACTAACTAGGGAACCAAAATTCCAAGCTATTGTTCCACTTCTACAAATGTCTTAGAAATAGATGCTACCAGCCTTTTTGGAAATGATGCACACAAGCAGCATTTGACAGATAATATTCCATCCCTTGGATGAGCTGAGAAAAGGGCAGATAGGTGAATAAAAAAAATAAAACTACTTGATGGTAACTTTTTTTTAATCTCCAGAAAGTGTTCAAGACCAGGAGGGAAAGATGGTGTAGACTAGGTAAATGTTAAAGTTGATTTAACTGAAATGAATTAAATATAGTTCCCATTATTATTCCATATGTATTTAATGATTATCTTTTTCATTTTTTTCAGAATAAAAATTTGTGAAAGCAGAACAGACTAACCTTTGGAAGAGTGATAATAGCTGCAAAATAACAGCTGCAAAATAACTCTGTGTTCACAGGACAGAGGGCCTAGTTCCAGAAACTGGTTGCTAACATCAGTACCCGCTGGATTAATGCCTTGAGAAAATATAACAGACTGTTTCCTCTGATAGTCTTCTTTTAATCTCTATAGCACATTCCTTGGAAAGAAATACACACAAATACATGTGTGTGATGATCCTGGTTCTTGGCTTTGAGGTAAAAAGGTCACTTATGCCTTTACAGCTGCAGAAAAATGACAAGTTACCCTATCTGGCAGCAAAAATCTGAGTAACTATTAGGGGACAGCAAAGAGAACATAAAATCAACTTTGTTCTGCCCCTGGAAGGCTGCCTGAGTTTTGCAACTAATATATGAGAGCCATAATTATTTAAATAACCACCCAACCAACGGGACCTAAATCTGAAACACCGTCAAATCAGTGGTTAACAAATGCTTCCCATTGATAGTCCTGGTGATTGAAAAGTTGTTAGGTGCTTTAGAGGATAAGTATATTTATGATAAGTGAACATGCAGAGTCCTATAATATGATCCATGATTCCTCAGAATTCCATATTACATACATTAATTTAGAGACGTATAAGTTCCACATAAGTGAACATAATTGCACGTGAGCTCCACAAAATTGGAAAAACTGAGAATAAGTTGCACAAATACCTTGTGCAAGGTGAGGGAGATAAGCAATTTTGTGACCCCTGCCACATGCCTCATTTGAAATAGAATGGCATGGCTTGTTGCACAGTCGGCTAGATGCTTCAACTGGATTTTGCATTTTTATCCACCTATTGAGTTTTTCCCGAGGACCTGCGATAAGTAGATGTTGTTTGGTGGTGCTTGAAGGTAGAGTCGCAGGATGTCAGCTGTTCCAAGTAAAGCTGCCTTTTGCAATTGACTGATGGTGACTTTGTCAATGCTGGTGGTGTTCAAATGGTGCTCCAGAGGTTGTGGGATTGCACCCAAGGTGCCTATTACTATTGGGATTATATTTATTTTCTTTTGTCACAGTCATTCTACTACTATTTTTGTTGTTCTATGGCATTATTATTTTTATTCCCCTCTAAAATAATTATAAACTAATTAATACCAACAATGAAGATCAAAGTAGTTAAAGGTAACAGGAGTTGTAGCACTTTATATGAGATAAAAATATATAGCCTGATTTATATATTAAATACATGCTGGTTTCATTTTTTAAAATATTCATTGTGCTTCATACTATAATCTTATCCTTCTGCCTATGGAGTCCATCCAGAAACGGAGTTTACCAATATTTATAAATAAATGCATACAATCTGATAACTTGAATCTGAAAAGAATAGATGATGCAGGATTTATAGAATATAGTTTGAAAATCTGGGGAGCTGCTACTAAACAATACAAAATACAGTTCTATCAGAACCATGAAAAACACTAACTTAATGGGGAAGTCCCTTACATATTCATGGAATGTAGAAATTTGCCAAGGTTGGGCACCCTGGTGTAGAATCTCTGATACCCCACAGATTGCTAAATATATATAACTCAAGATAAAGTCAGTTTGGTTTATTTCCTGCTTTGTGGGCAGATTTCTCCCCTGGCAAAATTGTGTCTAGATTTTTAATGACCCATCTAGACATTGCTGGTTTGTTCAGCAGGGAGGATTACACACACACACACACACAAACATTTTGAATTTGAGAAATTTTGAATTTGATGTTAAAAACTAAGCAAAAATCACATTCCTGGCTGCTTTATACATTTGCAGAAATAGGGGAGTTATTATAGGGAATAGAAAAAAGTAGCAGGATTTTATCTTGCTGGGGATTAAGACTGCCAAATACTCTCTCAATAAGATTGGTAAATTCTTTGACATCCCTGCCTTCTTGTTGTTATTGAAACACAGGCCAAATTGCTGATAATCTGTAATCAGCCTATTACATTTTATCTGTCTGAAATAACCATACTAAAAGTCATATTTTTGTTTTAAATCATTCAATGACTAGCTCAGTGACTAGAATATAAGAATTGGGGTAGGGGGTTTGCAGGCATAACCTTATTTTCATTTTTGAAATGCTGGAGATGACTTACTTACTTGTGTGTTTGCTTAATTAATTTATTGGCTGCCCAACTTAACTCAGGGTAACTCTGGGTGGCTTACAATCATAAAAAATAAAAATGATACAAAGATAAAAACTTAAATAAAATACTATACAGCAGCCCAATTAAAAAGATGAGGAGGGCGGGAGCAGAATGGGGGGGAGGAGGTGGGTCTATTGATCAATCACCTCCACTGTGATGCTCCACCATTGGACCCCAAGTCAACTGGCAGAGCCAGGTCTTTAGGCTCTTACAACAGGTTGCGAGGGTTGGGGTCAACCTCACTCCAGGGGGCAAGATATTCCAGAGGGCAGGTGCAATGGCAGAGAAGGCCCTTCTGCTGGAGACTGCCAGCTGGAATTCCCAGGCTGATGGGGCCTGTAGCATGCCTTTCTCTGCCAGCACAAGTGGGGCAGGCCCATCCCTGAAGTAGCCTGGACCCATGCCATGAAGGGCTTTAAAGATGATTACCAACACCTTGAATTGTATCCAGAAGCAAACTGGCAGCCAATGCAGCTCACAGAGCAGTGGTGTTCCAAGGGCCATTCTTGGGCCCCCAAGAACTTCTGGCATTGCTGCACTCTGCACCAGCTGTAACCTCCAAGTGTTCTTCAAAGGTAGCCCCATGTAGAGTGCATTGTAAAAGTCCAGTTGTAAGATGACTAAGGCATCAATGACCCCCAAGTTGTAGACAGAACCCCCCCTGGGGCAAGGCCACCCCATCCAGGATTAAAGATGACAAAGTCATCTATATTTTATATATTTACATAAAATATATTTATTTATATTTATATTGAGTTATATGTATAAATCTGTATATGTATAAATTGGATCATAATAAGAACTCTGAAGATATAAAATTAATACATTACATATTGGCAGAATAAAACTAGCATAAGAAAGAACAATGCAACCAGGATGATCAGAACTTTAGGGAGAGAAATAATTGAAGTTGGGTAAAAAATGTTATTGCCTACTTGAAAATAAGGGAAAGTAAGTTCATTCCATCTATTTATGCCAACAAGATAAATACAACAGTTTGAACTGTTGCCTGCCCCTGATCAAAAGAAAATACTTGCTAGTCAAACCCTTACAAAGGATTTGTTGAACAAAATAAACCCATTCTTTTTCCAAAGTTCTCAAACTGGCCTGAAACTACAGATTTTTAAAAGCAATTATGAAACAAAGAACGAAGCTGTGAAGGAAGCCACAATGGCAGGTTTGCAGTCCTTTTCCATCAGAACCCAACACCATGGTATAACTTGGACAATTTCCCTATTCAAAAAAATTAGCTGTGCTAGAAATCAATTAAACCCATCAAAGGTTGGTCAAAGCAGGAGCGGAGGGGTGGGCTGGGTTTCTGGGAATTTTGAACAGGCAGATACATATTCAGACGCCAGATGAGTAGTTAAAGAAAAACGAAAAAGCATTTTGTGTTAATGCCAACCACATGGGTCTCCTCTCTACAAAGGGCTGGAAGAAATGCAATTTGTATACCACACAGAGATGCTTCACTTCATCAAAGAAACCACTTTATGCACCAGCTAATCAATAGAGAATGCTTGCCACAAAGTTCCACTTCAAAGCAAAGAGTCCAGGAAGATGACAAAGTACACAATGCTTATTCTTGTCTTCTCTTCTCTCTCTCTCTTTTTCCATCAGAGAGGGTGGGAAAAGTCTCCAGTGCTGGAGACTTTTTAAAATCTTTCATGGATATAGGCTCGTTAGTGAAAGAGACAACTGGGAGTTGATCTCAGCTGGATTGGCCAAAACTGTTTTGCTCTTGAGTGCAGAACAAGTTGGGATCTTAGACCATCCACCACAACAGAAAGCTGTAGGACAGATTCTAGGCAGAGAAGAACAACCTGAAGTTCCTCAGCCTAATCACCCCCTCCAAGCTTAGATTTTGGTAATAGTGTCTGAGGATCTTTAGCAGCTTGCTTGGGAGAGAAAGAAGAAGAGATGCCAAAAAGAGAAAGAATTGCTGCCCCATATACTTTTAATCCTGTCTCCACTCATTTCTGCTTTCAGCTCCACGCACTACTGCCCTGCAGCAGCCAACAGTTTCCTTCTGAAGGCCACAGGTCCTTCACAGTGAAAAAATCTCCCAGCTTAGAGGATGCAGGTTTTCATATGCCCATCTTTCCCCATCTGGCTAAAGCTGTTTCACCACTCCTGCCATCTAGTCACTGCCAATTCATAGAAATGCTGCAGTCATCATGTTGGTGGCTTGGACAAACGGTCCAGATGTCTCTTCACTCAACCAAAGAGGCCAGGCTATAGGTCTGAAACATGTTGGAAGAAGTCATCTAGGTAAGGAAGACAGCCAAACTAGGCCACAGTAGCAGAAAGTCATAGAATCATAGGACTGGAAGGAACTTTGGAGGTCCTCTCTGTTGTGTACTGGGTTCGTTGCACAGGAATGAAGACGAGGCAAGTGAGTTCAGCAATGATCATGGTTTATTGCTTGCAGGATCTGAACTAGAGAACAGGGCTGCAGATGCAGCAATTTATACCCTGGCCCCTAGGCGGCGGCCAATAGGTTTGAAGCAACCTATTGCCATGCTAGGGCAACCAATGGCAGCACTGGAGATGGGTTGTCTGAGATGCTGGGAGCTGTTAGCTAGCTCCCTGCTCAAGCAGCCTACCAGCCATTACCACGTGGTGTTAACACAGCAAGCCCAATACAATACACCCCTCCCCCCTTAGACCAAACAACATTATAGCAACAACAGAAATAATTACACCAATACAATTTACAAAGACTTAACACTGGTGTGAATAGCTGGTGTGAATAGGTTCCACTTAGCAGCACAATAAAGTACTTACAACATTATAGCTCCATTGTCCAGTACAATCTTGTAGGTCAGCATTAAATACAAGGGTACATACAACAGTATAGTTTTATTATTCCAGAACAAAATTTTGCAGATAAGCAGGAGGTTTGCGTGGCCTTGTGGAATGCCTGGGGGACCCAGGCACATCCTGGCCTACCAGCTTGCCCGCTGGTGTCTCTTAGTTCAAGTGATTCAGAGTGGCTCGGTGCTCTCTGGCTGGCCTTTCCAGGTTGGCCCACCCCAGAGTCAGTTTGTTCAGCAGAGTTAGCACAGTGGCTGTAGCCATCAGGTTGGCTTTCTCCATCAGGGGACCCATGTTGCACTTCCGGGCTCCCCTCCTCTACGGCCAACTCCTCATCGCTCGGGCTATGTGAGCCTTCAGAGTCTATGCATGGGCCGGCTTGGCTGCCGGTTTGTGGACCTTGGTAAGGACTTGTGACAAAGTCCTTGCTTTGTGGCTGTTCTGGGAAATGCTTCCTAACCTGATCGATGTGGTGCTGGACAACTCACCCGCCCTCCAGCCCCACTTCGTAAGAGAGGAGGCCTGATATTTTAGTAATTTTTCCAGGCACCCACAAATTCCCATGCCCATAGTTCCTGGCCCACACCCCATCGCCCACTTGCAACCCCCTCGGGGGATTTGGGCACAAAGCTTCTGCTGCCACCCTATCTGGATGCAACCTGTCCAGTTTTGTGATCAGTCGCCTCCCCCAGCGCAGCTCTGCTGGGCTTTTCCCTGTAGCCGTGCAGGGCGTGGAATGCTGGCAAAGTAAAAAATCTGCCAATCTGTGATGCCAGTCCCCAGTCACAATACGCTTCAGTGACTCTTTTGTGGTCCGGACCATGCATTCAGCTTGACCATTAGAAGAAGGGTGAAATGGGGCCGACGTTGTATGCCTGATGAGGTTTGCTCTCAGGAATGCCTGAAATTCTGCTGCTGTAAATTGGGCTCCATTGTCAGATACTATGACGTCTGGCAACCCATGTGTGGCAAAGAATTTCCTAAGCACCTGGATGGTCCTAGCAGTAGTCATGTTAGTGACTGGAATTACTTCAAGCCATTTAGAATGGCTGTCGACCACTATAAGGAAAAGCTGTCCCTGAAAGGGCCCAGCGAAGTCTATGTGAATTCTAGACCAGGGAGTGTGAGTCTCCTCCCACCTGTGAACTGGAGCGTGCGGCATTTCAGGCCTTGATTGTTGGCATGTGTAATATCCATGCACCTGGGCTTCAATGGCCTTGTCTAAACCTGGCCACCATAAGTAGCTTGTAGCTAAAGCTTTCATACGGACAATACCCGGATGACCTTCATGCAGTGATTGTAAGACCCTGTCTCTTAGTGAGGCGGGGACTATGACCCTGTTCCCCCATAAGATGAAACTCTTGTGAGATGATAGCTCGTGTCTTCTAGTAAAATATCTCTGAAATTCAGGGCCTGGACTTTTATCCAGCCACCCTGTGTGCACCCAAGAAAGCACTCTACTTAGTGTCTTATCAGCTGCTGTTTCTGCAGCTATGTCCCCAGCGTGGAGGGGAAACTCTGGCAAGTGCTGAATGGACAAAATGCGGGCCGCTGGGGCTGGATCTGGTTCGATTTGTGGCAGTGGAAGCCTACTCAGGCTGTCTGCATGGCCCATTTCTTTGCCGGGTTTGTGAATCAGCTTAAACGTGTATGCTGATAAAAAAATAGACCATCTCAGCATTCTAGGGGATAATATATGGGGCGTCTGTTTGTCTGCAGTGAATAACCCCAGTAGCAGTTTGTGGTCTGTGAAGACCATGAAGTCCCTGCCATATAAGTAGTTGTGGAATTTTTTAACTCCAGCTACCATGGCCAATGCCTCTTTGTCAATTTGAGCGTAGTTACGCTCAGCAAAGGACAGTGTCCTCGAATAAAATGCAATGGGAACTTGGGTTCCATCTTTCTCTAAGTGACTCAAGACTGCACCCACCCCATATGGGGATGCGTCACATGCTAAGCAGACTGGTTTAGTGGAAGTGACCGACAGAAGTGCCTTCAGGTCCAGAAAACTTTTTTCGTGAATGCTGGTCCACTTCCAAGAAGCTTTTTTATCTAAGAGCCTGTGAAGCAGCTCTGCCACTGCAGCCTTGTTAGGAAAGAATGCATGGTAGTAGTTGAGGAGGCCCAAGAATGCTTGCAGCTCTCCTTTTGTTTTAGGGCTAGGTGCCATCTGAATGGCCTTCACTTTGGACTCAGCTGGGTGGATGACATTAGCATCAATGTGAAACCCCAAAAATTCAGTTGAGGGAACCCCAATACTGCATTTGCTCTTTTTTAGTTTGAGGCCTGCTTCACGCAACCTCTGCAGGACGGCTCTGAGCCTCCTTGCTAGCACCTCTGTGGATTCTCTGGCAATAAGCACATCGTCAAAATAGGGGCAGACCCCTGGAATGCCTTTGAGTGTGCATTCCATGATCCCCTGAAAAATGCCCGGGGCTACACTGACACCGAATTGCAAGCGCTTTACTCTAAAAGCCCCTGTGGGTCACAATTGTCTGTGCTACAGCCGTGGCCTCATCAACTGAGAGGCCTGTGCCAAATCTAATTTCTCAAAAGTGGTGCCACCCTGCAAAGATGCCAGGATGTGGCTCACCAATGGGACTGGGTATGCGTGCTGTTTAAGAGCCTGGTTAATTGTGCAATTATAATCTACACATATTCTGACTTCCCCATTGGCTTTAAGTGGTGTTACAATAGGAGTTTCCCACTCCCCACCATCTACTGGTTGCAAAATGCCCTGTTCCACAAGCTTGTCTAGTTCCATGTCTATTTTGTGCTTGAGGGCAAAGGGGACCCTGTGAGGCTTTATCCTGATGGGAACCACGTTTGGGTCTAGTTTGAATGCTATTGGCGGGCCCGTGTAAGTTCCTAGGGCTGAATCAAATACACCTGCGAAGTCCTCGCAAACTGATGCTAGACTCGCGACTTGTGTCCGGTTGATACCTGTTACTTGGATGCCTAGTGCATCAAACCAATCGAGCCCAATTAGGCTTGTTCTCTGGCCCCCTACTACGACAACATCCAGGTGCCCTGAAAACCCCTTAAATTTAATGGCCAAGGTGGCTTCAGCCTTGACTGCGACTTTTGCGTTCTGAAAATCTGTTAAAAGTATGTCAGAGGGCCTCAGCTTGGTCCATCTCCTACTGCAACTGCACAAAAATTAAATGTGTCCAGAGAAATAATGGAAACGGTGGAGCCTGTGTCCAGCTCCATCTTACAGGGGACCCCTTGCAGCTCCACCTGAAGTCTATACTTGGCTTTAAGGGGGCGTTGGGCCCCAGTACGGCAGACACTTGTATGGCTTGAGCAAAACCCCACGCTAAACGGCCCCAGGGCCCCAGTACCTCTCCTGGTCAAATCTTCCAACTGGCTATTTGATGGCCGGTCCCTCTGGTGACCTCTGCAAACTGATGCGATGTGGCTGGTTTTTCCACAGACCTGGCATGTGGCTGTCCGGAACCTGCAGTCCGAGCGTTGGTGGCGGCCACCAAAACCTGGACATCTAGGCAAGAGATCTGCCTTGTGAGTAGTCTCTTGCTGCTTGCTGCTACGGAGCTGTTGGTCAGGTTGTCTGTGCAACTTGTCGACTTTGGTGTCTTCTTCAGAGTCCTTGGTGAGTTCTGCATCCTCATGGTGGACAGCTTCTTCACGTTGCATCGTTTTGGCGGGCCAGATCGTTCGGATGGCTCCACCAGGAGCTTCGTCCACCATGACTTCATTCTGGGCATCTGTGAACGACAGGACCTCTCTGGCAAAAAGTTTCTGCTGCAGCTATCGGTTGCGGAAGCCACAGACGAGCCAGTCTCGAAGTCACTCTTCGATGTCTGAAAATCGACACAGGCATGCGGCCTGCCTCAAGGCTGCAATGTACTTGGATGCGGTCTCTCCCGGCTGCTGTATTCATTGTTCGAAGGCATAGCACCATGCAATCACTGACATCTTTGGTTAGAAATCTTCTCCGAGCTTCTTCTTCAGTTCAGCGTAGGAGACAGATTCCAACGGCATGGGCACAAACAGGTTTTCGGCCAGATTGAACATCACTGGGCTGCACACACAGAGCAGCGTCGTGGCCTTCAGTCCATCCTCTGCGATCTGGTTCACCCGAAGGTAGTTCTTGACCTGGGACAGGTACGAGGGCCATCCTTCTGGTTGCTTGATGTCGAATTCTCACAGCCTTCTGACCTTGGGCATTCTGCTGGTCTTTGCGGCTGGATCTCAGCATCTTCGACTCTTGACTCTCCGTTGCCCAGGGACTGGTCCTCTGAGCGCATGGTCACTAGCGTGGCTTAGCTAGCCAACCGTAGGGGGGAGAAATTTGCTTTTCCCGCCAGGCATGCGCTGCCTCTCCCCTAATGACTTTCAGCTTCGACGGAGAAGCAGGATCCCACCTTCGTCGCCAGTGTTGTGTACTGGGTTCATTGCGCAGGAATGAAGACAAGGCAAGTAAGTTCAGCAAAGATCATGGTTTATTGCTTGCAAGATCTGAACTAGAGAACAAAGCTGCAGATACAGCAATTTATACCCTGGCCCCTAGGCGGTGGCCAATAGGTTTGAAGCAACCTATTGCCATGCTAGGGCAACCAATGGCAGCACTGGAGATGGGTTGTCTGAGATGCTGGGAGCCGTTAGCTAGCTCCCTGCTCAAGTAGCCTACCAGCCGTTACCACGTGGTATTAACACAGCAAGCCCAATACATTACACTCTATTCCAACCCCCTGCCCAGGAGGACACCTTATACCATCCTGGACAAATGGCTGCCCAATCTTTTCTTGAAAACCTCCAATGATGGAGTACCACAACTCCAGGAGGCAAGCCATTCCACTGATTAATTGTTCCCACTGCCAGGAAGTTTTTTCTTAGTTCTAGGCTGGATCTCTCTTTGACCAGTGTCTATGAAGATTCTCAGTCATCCAGGTCATGGTTGTCCCAAAGCTGCTTTTTCAAGAGGCAACTGGACTTTCTTGTTTTTCTCTGAAGATATTTTGCTTCTCATCCAAGAAGCTTCTTCAACTCTGACAGGATGGTGGAGAACATAAGGATTTATATTCCTTGCAGATAGCTGGTCATTTGCATTTTTAGAGAGTCATTGAGGCCACTTGGAAGTTTATTTGTGTCCTCAGGGTCACCTGAGTAGTGAAAATGGGCGTGGAGCCTTCTTGGAATTGCTGAAAGGACTGTATTGTAGTCTGGAGATAGATGATGTCATATCCCTCCCCCTCTGTTGAGCAGTCCATCTGCTTTTAAAAGACCAAGGCCACTCTTTTAAAGATAGCAAAGTCCACATTTTGGACAGAGAGGACCACTGATTTGAAAGAGGGGTCAAGGAGGCCATCTATGTCAAAATTGAACAGCCCTTTCTCAACAGAGGGGAAGGGATATAACATCATCTATTTCCAAGCTACAACACAGTCCTTTCAGCAGTTTCAAGAAGGATCCACATACATTTGTACTACTCAGGTGACCTTGATGACACAGATAAGCTTCCAGGTGCATCAATGACTTTCTAAAAGAATGCAAATGACCAGCTGTCTGCAAGGAATATGAATCCTTCCATTCCCCACCATCCAGTCAGAGCTGAAGAAGCTTCTTGGATGAGAAGTGAAACTTGAAAGAAAAACAAGAAAGTCCAGTTGCCTCTTGAAAAGACAGCTTTGGGTCTCTTTGACAAGCTTTTACCCATTGCTACTTGTCCTACGCTCAGATGCTTTGGAGAATAAGTTGACTCCCCCATCTCTATGACTACTCCTCAATACTGGAAGACAGTTATCATGTCACTCCGGTCCTTCTCTTTGATAGGCTAGACCAGGGCTAGCCAACCTTGGCTCTTTTATGACTCATGGACTTCAACTCCCAGAATTCCTGAGCCAGCCATTTTGGCTCAGGAATTCTGGGAGTTGAAGTCCACGAATCATAAAAGAGCCAAGGTTGCCTGCCTCTGGGCTAGACATACCCTGTTCCCTTAACCATTCATCATAAGTAAACAGTGCTACCACTAAAGCGGCTTCTCTCAAAATTGAAGCAGGAAGGAGAGGTCCCCTGCCAGTCCACCAAACATCACTCTTCTATCTGCCAAACCCATGATCTGATTCAGGCCTTATAATGAGAAAAGGAGGGCAGGAGATGTCTGCCTGTTCCTCTGCTCTCACGAGACACACACTGACCTAAATCTTATTGGATTACCTTTAAATTAATAATGTCAATGCTGATTTATCGTATTTAGTCCATCCCTCATCCCACCCCCGTATCTATTCAGGAGTTCTTGTTGTTGTCAACAGTCTACACAATCAACAATAACCATATTTGGAATGCTAAACTAACAGGCTGTTAATTAGCATTCTACAAACCAATCTGAATTAGGACTGATTGCTGGAACATTTGTCTTAGTAAATATTTCATTTTGAAATAAAGTAGTTCTTTAGGGATACGGAACGTGTCTGACCTAAACAGAAGGGCTTTGAACACTTTCTCACACGATGGCCTTTGCAGAGAAAAATTAACAATATCTACCCTAACAAACTACTCTGAAATAACCTTTACTGATCTCAATCACCATAGACAGAGGATTGAAGCCAAAATTTGAATGATCAGCCAGTAAATTGAAATTTAGTTGATAAATTTAAATTTAGTTGATTAATTGTTCTTCATAAAATATCTGGACTACCCACCCAAATATCAACAACCTAAGATATGCAGATGATACCATTCTAATGGCAGAAAGTGAAGAAGAACTAAAGAGCCTCTTGTTGCAAGTGAAGAAGGAGAGTGCAAAAGTTGAGTTGAAACTTAACATTAAGAAAACCAAGATCATGGCATCTGACCCTCTCAATTCCTGGCAAATAGATGGGGAAGAAATGGAGGTAGTGACAGATTTTATTTTCCTGGGCTCCAAGATGACCGCAGACGGGGACTGCAGCCAAGAAATTAAAAGATGCTTGCTCCTGGGGAGGAAAGCCATGGCAAATCTAGACAGCACACTAAACAGTAGAGACATCACCCTGCCAACAAAAGTGTGTATAGTCAAGGCTATGGTCTTCCCAGTTGCAATGTATGGCTGTGAAAGTTGGACCATAAGAAAAGCTGAGCGCCAAAGAATTGAAACCTTTGAACTATGGTGCTGGAGAAGACTCCTGCGAGTCCCTTGGACTGCAAAGCGATCAAACCGGTCAGTCCTAGAGGAGATCAACCCTGACTGCTCTTTAGAAGGCCAGATCCTGAAGTTGAAACTCACATACTTTGGCTACCTAATGAGAAGGAAGGACTCACTGGAGAAGAGCCTAATGCTGAGAAAGGTGGAGGGAAAGAGAAGAAAGGGACGACAGAGAATGAGGTGGCTGGATGGAGTCACTGAAGCAGTAGGCGTGAGCCTAAATGGACTCCAGAAGATGGTAGAGGACAGGAAGGCCTGGAGGAACATTGTCCATGGGGTCGCGATGAGTCGGACACGACTTTGCAGCTAACAACAATAACCCACCCTATTTACCCAAAAGGACAACAACCATACATTTCAGGCATTTCCAGCTCCACTACTCTGCCAAGGAAGACTATATAGGAATATATATATATATATATATAAACATACTGTCAAAAATCTGTACAATACCCAGTTTCCCTCCTTTGTCAACCTCGGCTTGTTAACACTAACTGAAACCAATCTTGGTGATACCATCCCCTCTCAAATAATGTAGGCATGTGTCACACTCATATATGTGTGTGTTCATATGTGTCTGTGTATGTATACCTGCCTCAAAGTTCTGGCAAATATGAAAAGATCAGGTTCTATTAGATGAACAATTAATTTGAATAGGGAGTAGTGATTTACTGACTCTTCTTACTGGAAAGAACCTCGAGGAAATCTACAAAGTCTTAAGATTTACATTGAAATATATGGAGAAGGGCCTTTCTTCAAATGATGTGGTCCCATCCCATAATATTCTCATCTTGATTTATGCTCTTTGTGGACATGAACTACATTTCTCTTCCTTCCCCCCATTCAGGGTCATCCAGCAAAGAACAATAGTACAAAATTCCAGCTAAGAAAAAAAGAGGCATGTTACATCCAAACAAATAAACCACATTATGGCTGAATGTGATGGTCTTTTTCCATACAAGATAGCAGTGTTCCAATATCTCAGGGGCTGCCAGAAAGATGAGGGAGTCAAGCTATTCTCCAAAGCACCTGAAGGCAGGACAAGAAGCAACGGATGGAAACTAACCAGAGAGAGAAGCAACCTAGAACTAAGGAGAAACTTCCTGACAGTTAGAACAATTAACCAGTGGAACAACCTGCCTCCAGAAGTTGTGTATGCTCCAACACTGGAAGTTTTTAAGAAGAGACTGGACAGCAATTTGTCCGAAATGATATAGGGTTTCCTGCCTGAGCAGGCGGTTGGACTAGATGACCTCCAAGGTCCCTTCCATCATCATCATCATCATTAAATTTCTCTTCTCCTTTAATTTTGCTTTAGCATCTGAGGCAAAGTCTGCATTGTGTAGACACAGGTGGTAATCTGATCTCTTCATAAAGTGGTTTCTGCGGTAGGAAGACAAACAGTAAGGCTACTCTTCAATAGCATCTCTGGACCCTCAGAGTATTCTTCACAGCCCAACAGACTGTTCTGTTTTTCTGGTTTCTGATCAGGAAGCTGCCTTTTCAACAAGGCATTGGGATGCAATCATCCACAATCCTGTTCCTCACGAATACATAGGAACTTATATGATAACCAGAAGCACTCTGGGAAATAAAGTTTAAGTAGGGTGCTGTACTCTATAGCATCTCAACCTCCCACTTAACTATGCTTTTCTTTATTAAAATAATCTAAAAAAAGGAAATTCAGGTAGGTTAGGGAAGTTGACAGTGA
Organism: Vipera berus; assembly: GCF_964194415.1. Lineage (NCBI taxonomy): Eukaryota > Metazoa > Chordata > Lepidosauria > Squamata > Viperidae > Vipera > Vipera berus. The sequence goes on from NW_027673651.1 coordinate 208,733, forward strand.
CCAAGGGAAACTTTCATTAATACGGTGTCCCTGCAAGATTTGATGAATATACTCTTTTAGATGTATTTTTCATTTTAAAAGTGGACTCACTCAAAGTTTGGCTAAAGCTTAAGTTAGCCCATGATTTTGCTGTGGGAAAGATACTATACTCTAGGACAAATGAACATGTAGACAAAAAGACAGCTATTGTGGGTGGAGAGAATAGATCCATATTCCACATATGCCATTCTCATCTGATTACTCCTTACCTTTCAGTTTCTCACCAAACATAGTAAGGAAGACAGTAAAGTTGATGGCACCTGGAGCTTCCTTGATCATTGCTTCCAACTCTTCCATTTTAACATTCATACGCCCTGTGATGTAATATTCTGATTATGTACTATAAAAGCCAAGGAAATATCAAATGCAGTAATGAATAAAGTCACTATTGCCTAGGAGAACAGAAGATAATTGTTCAAATGTTAGTAATGTTACCAGGCCAAATAAGGCTTCTATATATGAGAGGCCCTTGGTGCTCTCTGAACTTGCTTGTTTTCTTGCAGATGTTCAATTACCAAACTAGGTAAAATCATCAGTACACTGATGATGTTACCTAGTTTGGTAATGAAATGTCAGCAAGAAAACAACCAAGGTCATAGAGCACCAAGGGCCCTCATTCCAACTCTGAGTTACAAATATTCTCCTCTATTGCTTCTATATGTGTTCTATATTTTGATATTTCAATTTGACTATCTAATTTCACTGAAGTTATTAGACTAACTACATAAACTAATTCTTCTTGGTGAATAAGCTGGCAACTCTTGGCTATCAGCTGTAGCCGCCCTGTGCTACATGCAAGATCCCCTGCTAATGATAAGGACAGTGTCAATCAATTTTAGCATGATTGGCCAGTATTGCACAAGCTCAGTTAAACTCCAGTTTCCCCCATCCATGTATATGCTGTTCCAGGCAATTCAGGATCTCTAACTTACAGGCTGTCTTCACTGGCCAACATACTGCTGCCCATATACCAACTAAGAAGTACTTGCAGTGTGCTGCTACACACTCAGTATAACCCCTCCTCTGAAGAAACGTCTTTTAAAAATAAAAGGCTATCAGCAAATGACACATTTTTCTGTGATTCTTTGTCTTTACCCAGTGCGGCAAAAGTGTCTCTCAGGTCAGCCTTGTCAATGAAGCCATCTCGGTTCTGATCCATGATAGTGAATGCCTGTTGAAGAGCAAAACGTGAATCAACATTTGGAATCTTGCAAAGAACAAGCAGATCCAGAATGCTCTTCAACTCTTTGGATCAGAAGACAGGAGCCTCTGTACTTTAATGACCATTCAATGGTATAACAGACTTTTAAAAAGCTACTTATGACTTGTCCTCCAAGTTACAGCTGCCAACCTAAGCCCACAGTCATGTGAAGACATTTCAGACACTTGGCAACTGACTCGCATTTACAACTGGTTACAGTGGTGTCTAGTCATGTGACTGTGATTTACAACAATTTATATATTATGGCAAAAAAACACCCATTGGATATGCTGGATTCACTTAATGACCATGAGATTCACTTAACAACTGCAGTGACTTGCTTTATGACCACAGTTGTAAAATTGAGTTCGATCATGTGGTATCTTGAATTATGACTGCAATGACATGACCAGAATCCCAGGCTGCGTTGTGGTCGTAATTCGAGAACTACCTGTAAAGCATCCCAGTCCTTACTCTGATAGTTGCTACTCCACCTTTTCTATGTAGCCTTGCAAGTATAGGCAATCTGATAGGACCCCAGACTGAGATAACCTGTCTAGAATGGCTCTCAAAACTTACTTGAGGTCAGGTGTAGAAACTGTGACAATACTTGCCACAGGGCCCTCAAATATTTTACAGAAAGATTCCTGCAGAATAGTTTAATTTCTTGCAACTTGGCCTTCTGTTTATAATCCTCCTTCTAGAGCACGGGTGTCAGGTTCATGACGTGGCATGACTTTTTTGCATTGCCGAAGCTGGGGTGGGTGCGGCCTCTGTATGATGCAACTGGGGCTGCCAGTTTGACACCCCTGTTCTAGAGTGTATGATAAATAAAGACTCCCTTGCTTAATTTTTATTTTTTTAAATAAATATCCTGAGCAGTTAAATGACTATTAAATTGTCTAGCCAGGTTAAATAGGATGATGATGGTGGTGGATGATGATTGATGATATTAAGAATTCCCACCGTCACAAACAGGAATGATTTTTAATCCTTTTCAATTATCTCAGCACAATCTTAACCAATCCCACGATGCTTCCCAGGTGTGTTGGAACTGCAGTTCATATTATCCCCAGCTAGCAGGGCCATTATCCATGTTGGCTGGATATGTTGGGAATTGCAGTCCATCACATATGAATGGCAGATTTCAAATTTCAATCAAACCCCTTTGATTTAGCAAATAAAGCTTTAACTGCTGCTCTTTTGAAATGGCAAGTTATCTGTAAACCATCTGCTCTGCTTCATAAATAAGATGTACTTGCAGCATCAAACTGTCTCTTTTCCAGTCTACTGGATGTTAAGTTTATTATTCCAGAGCTAGGTTGGTTTCCAAGAGCCCTTGTTAGCAACCGTGTGATCCAAGTTTTGTCTTTTTTGTACAAGCAAAAATGTCACCAGTATATAGGACAAGGCTTCCACTGTGTGGTTGTGGACACAGCCTTGACTTCTTTGTGTTCTGCCCTCCCTCCAGGATGCTGCTGCCATCCCCAGACATCCTGCTTCCCAGGACAAATGACATTACAGGTAGGGTTACAATGGAAATTGGGACACAATGTCCCATGATTGTGTCACTTAGCAGCTGCAGCTCTGGCAGACTTAATTGCCAGCATTAAGTGAAGACCACACATATTAAGTAAGGATGTCACGTGATCACAGCTCCTGACTTCCTGAGGGCATTGACCTTGTGTGTGTGAAGTTGGCAGGGAATGTCACAATTCACGATTGTGTGACTATGGGGATGTTGCAATGGTTGGAACTGCAAGAACCTGTCGTAAGTACCACTTGTCCAGCGCTATCGTAACTTTGAACTACTGAACAAATAAACATTAAGTGAGGACTACTTGTAAGCCCTTCTCCCCACCATTCACAACTCAGAAATGGAAATGACCCACATTAGATGCCAGCTCTGCCTCCAAACTCTTGTCCTTCATAATAAAATTTTCACCTCACAGGACCATTTAAGAAAGAAAGACTCCATATTAATTTATCTTAAAAAGGTAAAGGTTCCCCCGCACATGCGTGCTAGTCGTTTCCGACTCTAGGGGCCGGTGCTCATCTCCGTTTCAAAGCCGAAGAGCCAGCGCTTGTCCGAGGACCTCTCCGTGGTCATGTGGCCAGCATGACTAGACGCCAAAGGCGCACGGAACGCTGTTACCTTCCCACTGTAGTGGTCCCTATTTTTCTACTTGCATTTTTACGTGCTTTCGAACTGCTAATCATTAATTTAAAATCATGAAGCAATGAATGGAATGTACCTCCTTAAATTCCTGAATCTGGCTTTGTTCAAACATGGACAAAACATTGGCACTGCCCTCTTCTTTCCTCTGCTTTGCCATTTTGGGAGCCTATGAATTAAAAACAAGAAGAATCATATTAAAGGAGTCATTTGTAAACCACCTTGAAGTTCCTGAAGAGCTCTTAATACCTGCTAAGGTCCTGTAGAAGGAATCACCTTGAGGAACAGGAAAAAGAGCCACTACCAAGACTTTGGTCAGATAAAAGGGATCTGAATTGGGACAGAACAGTAACCTAAGAAAGCATCTCAGACCAGACCCCTCAAAAAGATAAGGGAGGGAGGCATATTCAGACTTACAAGATTCTGTTATTGTAATCCTATAATAAAAGTATTAGCATTCATGACTTTGGTTTCCTAGTTTGGTCTATCTTGAAGGACTAACAGGTCCCTGATACACTGGTATGATATTGTTTCAACCAGGTCTCTGTTGGGGGTGGGGGCAGGGGGATCAAAACAGTTAAGATGGTGGCCACAGTCATGCAATCACATCTCAACCCTCTGATGTGCCATATAGAAATAAGAAAATAGAAAATTAACAGTAACCAGAACTATGATCAAATATAATGCAGTTCAAAAGCACTTTCCACAAATCCAAACCTCATAGTAGTTATTATTGGTGGTAAAACATATTACTTAATAATTTGATTTAATTAGCACCATTACTAACAGTTAATCTATTGTTAGTAGATTTTGTAAGTTCTAGTTTCTTTTAGTATAAAATGGTTACCTATTTGATATTCCATTTTGCCATTAGAGTTAGAGAAATCTAGCTTTTTAATGTCTATTTTGCATTTTTTGTGTGTTGTATAGATATCTATTTCTGTTTGCACAATTAGTTTCTAAGTGCAACATAATTAAAGTATTACTGTTGTTGCTACACTGTTCCACTGCTACTAGTAGTGATTTCAGAAGCTCCTTAATGCGAATAACATACAGTAGTGGCCAAAATTGTGGGAACCTTTTGGGAAAAGTGTATTTTTGAGGTTTGATGGCTAATAACACCACTTTGTTTTTGGAGTAGTACCATAAAATTATATATCAATGGAAAGATAATTTAATCAAGAATGCAATGCGACAAAGTTTGTTCAATTATCTGTACTGTACTCTATGAAAAGTTATAGCCAAATAACCAAAAAAAGGAAGCATACTTGCTTAGGTTGCTATTAGGTAGCTTTCCTTCATCTGATTGTAGCCAATGAGCATGAGTATTTTAGAGAGTCAGTCAGGTGTCATCTTGTTTTGGCAATGAGCCAATCAGATCACAATAGGATTCAGTTATTGGTATCATGTATTGAAGCTGAGAGGAGGACATTTGTCACTGTGTTATGTGATCACTATCAAGTTGGTTGGGTTTTTTGTGTTCTTTCATTTAGTGAGCTTGTAAAACATATTAAAATTAAAGTAATGGTGCAAAGCTCTTTAGAAGGCCAGGTCCTGAAGCTGAAACTCAAATACTTTGGCCACCTAATGAGAACGAAGGAGACACTGGAGAAGAGCCTAATGCTGGGAAAGATTGAGGGCAGTAGAAGAATGGGATGACAGAGAATGAGGTGGCTGGATGGAGTCACTGAAGCAGTAGGCGTGAGCTTAAATGGACTCCAGAAGATGGTAGAGGACAGGAAGGTCTGGAGGAATGTTGTCCATGGGGTCATGATGGGTCGGACACGACTTCGCAACTAACAACAACAATAGTGCAAAGAGTTGACTGGTCACCCATAAAGCGATGTAAAATAGTATTATTAAATGAACAAGGCTACAGCTATAAAGAAATTAGAAGAAAAATTGGTGGAAACTTAACCAAAGGTGGCATTTCTACTGTACCCAAAAGGTTTCCACAATTTTGGCCACTACTGTAGTTACATAGTATAGTCATTAGATGGCAGTAGACTAGGAATGATGATTAATGTCTTTTCAGTTTCTCATTTTCCATTTGAATTTGTTTTTAGCAGCTTATTTTATTTATTTATTTACTTAACAATTGTCTACACTGCCTATCTCACCTAAGTGGCTCTTGGTGGTTTACAAATAACAACGTAACATAACAAGATAATCTTTTGAAGGGTGCATGGAAGTTAATCTGCATATTCTCCAGTGCGCATGATTTTCTATGCCATTTGATCTGCATGAAGGTTAACAAGTAATTTTCTCTACTTGAATACATTTTAAATATTATTTTATTAATATATGCACTATGTCAGTTTTGGGGAGCAAATATTCTCTAGTCAATTTGATCTCAGAACTGCCTCACCAATCTTAGAGACAAATATAGAAGGATAACTGCCAGGTTAACCTGGGTTGTATATTTGTGAAATGCAAATTGATCATCATCGTCATCGTGGTCAGAATGGATGAGGCAGAAATTTCCCACTCTTGTGGGGTGGTATCAGCCCGAGAATTCTTTCCTCCTTATCGAAATTAGATGAGTCTCTAAGAGTATTTTTAATTTCCACTCACCAAAATAATAAATAACCTGCAAAGATAAAAGCGAGGCTGAGCCAAGCTGTACTATCTTAGCCAAAGGTTTTGTTTTGTTTTCTTTCAAAATTTAGGCTAGGTTTTCCTTGCAAGAATTCTTTACATTTTTCCCAGGTCAGGGAGTCAAGGAAAAAAGAGGAACACCTACAAGCACTAAATGTAAATCAGGGCTACCATTCAGAGCCATGGAAAGTCAGAATTAGTTCAGAACTAAGATGCCAAATAGAGAAACACACACACACACACACACACACACACACACACACAAATACACTGCAGGTAGTCCTTAACTTACAACAGTTCATTTAGTAACCATTCAAAGTTACAACACGGAAGAAAGTGACTTATGACTGTTTTTCACACTTACGACCGTTGCAGCATCCCCAGGGTCATGTGATCAAAATTCAGACGCTTGATAACTGATTCATATATATGACGGTCGCAGTGTCCCTGGGGTCATGTGATCACCTTTTGCGACTTTCTTATAAGCAAAGCCAATGGGGAAACCATATTCATTTAACAACTGTGTTATTAACTTAACAACTGCAGTGGTTCACTTAACAACTGTGGGAAGAAAGGTCATAAAATGGGGCAAATTCACTTAATAAATGTTTGGCTTAGCAACAGAAATGTTGGGCTCGATTACGGTATGTCGAGGCCCACCTGTACTTAGAATGTGAAGTGTGGTGAAGAGATGTGCCCGCTTGCCTCTCTTTGCGGCTCAGTTAAATCACATGCTAGAGTTCCATTCAGATCCCCAGGGCTAATTTCATTCAGAAGTCTTATCCAGATGCTCAGTTTGCTCAGTTTCTGGATTCAGGCAATACACCATATCATAAACTCACCATATGGTCTGACTGTGGCTAGCGTTACCCACGACCACTACACATTACTACCCAAACCTGGCTCAAAAACAATAAGTGTGAGAGTCCTAGTGGACGATCACTTAAACATGAGCCAGCAGTGTGTGACTGCAGCCAAAAAAGCTAATACAATCCCGGGTTGTATAAACAGAGGCATAGAATCAAAATCACATGAAGTATTAGGAACACTACATCCAGTTTTGGTCACCACTTTACAAAAAAAGATGTTGAGACTTTGGAAAAAGTACAAAGAAGAGCAACTAAGATGATTAAAGGCCTGGTGACTAAAACATATGAAGAACGGCTGCAGGATTTGGGAATCCCCAGTCTAGAGAAAAAAAGGACGAGGGGGGCAGTATTCCAGTATTTGAGAGGCTGCTACAAAGAGGAGGGGGGTCAATTTATTTTCCAAAGCACCAGAAGGTAAGACAAGAAACAACAGATGGAAAGTAATCAAGGAGAGAAGCAATCTGGAATTCCTAACAGTGAGGACAATCATCCAGTGGAACTGCTTGCCTTCAGACCTTGTGGGTGCTTCATCACTAAAGGTTTTTAAGAAGAGACTGGACAGCCACATGTCTGAAATGGTATAGGGTCTCCTGCTTGAGCAGAGGGCTGGACTAGAAGACCTCCAAGGTCCCTTCCAGCTCTATTCTGATTCTGATTCAAGAATCAAAGGCCAAAACTGATGCATTAATAGATTTCGCTCTGTATGAATGCATTTGCTAGCTCTTTGGCAGATCTGGTTAAACATGTGAGCACAATGTGGTGTCATAATTTAGAGAGGAAACTGTCTCTTAAGGACTACTTTGCCCGTCTACATTTTTTAAAAATAAAGATGCATATATGAAGGTAGAAAAGCAACGCTGATACATGCCATGAGTCACTGCAACACAGCTTCTCCATCATATGAGGTGCATTGAAATCAGAACTATGCTTATTGTTTTACTTCGGCTTTCTTTTGTTCTACAGACCTGCAAAGGTCCTAAAGGCAAGGGTTGGTGGCAAGGTTACTTTTTCGTCACTGTTGTAACTGCAGATAGTTGCTGCATGAGGCAGTTGCTAAATGAGGACTATGTGTAGTCAAGGAAGTCAAAAAGAATTTTAAAAATCCAGAGGGTAAATAATAATAATAATAATAATAATAATAATAATAATAATAATAATAATAATAATAATAATAATAATAATAATGGTGTTTTAATTATTTTTTGATGGGGAAAAAACCAGCCATGAGCAGGCTGCAACCATTCTACTTTTGGACAGTAACTGGCAATTCCTGGCAGAAAACAAACCATCCCAGATGACTGTTTGTTTTGTTTTGTTTTGATTAGTAAGCAAAACCCAGCCAACGAGAATGGCTATTTGTTTTTTGTCAGCAAGCAAGGAACAAGATGTGCATCAGAAGCATTTGAGCATGTACAATAATATTGGTAGCCATGCTCCAACATGCTATGACTTGCAGGCACATAAAGAACTTCCAGAGTGTTGCCATTCCTTGTTCTGCTCTGTTGCAGACATCAGAAATTTGGAAAGTATTTGAAAAGCTTTGGCTTATGATTTTTCTTCTCCCCATCTTTATTATTATTATTATCATCATCATCATCTTTATAAACACAAAGTGAATTTGTTCACTACAAGGAAAGGAAAGGCAGAATTAAAAATGTATATGACTGAACATATTTGCAGTAGAAATTATTTTAGAAAATGTTTTGATTTATGCTACAATGGTACATTGTCTTCTTCAATGAATAGCAAGGGATTCGGTGTATCAGAAAGATTTCTTACACAAGGCGTGACAGATTCTGTCTCTAAAACTTTGAAGGGGATCTGAGATCTCGCAAGAACTCTTCTTAGCATAGAAATCTTTTTAAATGTAATTCAACAAGTCATAAAGATGTCCATGGGTGACATTAGACAGAACTAAATAATACTATATATAAATATAGTATTTATACTATACTATATTTCTAAACTATGTTGGTGCAATTCTTTAAAAAAAAAAACACTTACTAGCATGCATCAATTCTCAGCCTGTCAGTTTGAAGTTTCTGAAGAACCGGGGGAAAAATTAATCTTTCATAATGAATTGAGGCTGTTGGTTTACTGTCTTCTATCTTTAATGCATATAAATTGATGCAACATAAGAAATCAATTCAGTTCCTGTTATTAGCTGCCAGATTTTTTATTACATAACACTGGAAAAATAAAATACATATTTTACTATACTTTGGCCTTTAGAAGTGTGGAAAGTTCTTTGAATTAAAAATTGAAACCAGCCAGTGTTTTTGGAAACCCTACCATCTAAGGATAAATTTTGGCCATATTAAAAATATTTTCATAATATATTATTTTGATTTAAATGTAATTTTGGACAGAAACATTGAATATGGATGATTAAAATGTATTTCTCAAGATCTTGTATGTTTTTACAAATATACATTTGAACATTTCTACATTCTCTTTTTTCTGATTCATTTTTTTCCCCTCTGATGTATGTCTTTTTTAAAAATTACTCTCTGTTTTTGTTATGCAAAAATAAAATAAAATAAAGATCCTTAATTCCATTTCGGAGAAAAGGAAGATTTCATTTCATCTCTCACAATGAAAAGTTGATTCCAAATGAGGCTGACAATTGTTTTTAAAAAAAGATCATTAAAAGACAAGACTTTCCTTTATATGATGAGTATTAATTCAGATATCATCCATTAGCCTTCAGCTCACTTTTGATATTTTTAAAATATTTTAATTAAGCTCCAGTATGTATTTTTCAGCCAGTGAAAAAATGTTGCGTCCTTTGTAAAGTTATTCAGAGAGAAGCAAAAATAGCATTTCAGAATTCTCCACCAAGTTAGAATTACTTTCTGTCAATTACTTTGGAAAAGAAGGAATTCTCCAACAACTTCTCAAAGGCAAAATACTACTGATGGAATAGCTCACTGAAGGAGTTGTCTTGCCATGTCTTTTGCAGGGGAATTGACCACAACTGAGCTCAAAATTTCCATTGCTAACTGAAACATTTATTAAGTGAATTTTGCCCCCTTTTACAACCTTTCTTGCCACAGGTGTTAAGTGAATCACTGCAGGTGTTAAGTTAGTAACACGGTTGTTAAGTGAATCTGGCCTCCCCATTGATTTTGCTTATCAGAAGATCACAAACGGTGATCACGTGACCTTGGACACAGCAATCGTCATCAATATGAACCAGCTGCCAAGCATCTGAATTTGATTGTGTGACCATGGGGGATGTTGCAATGGTTGTAAGTGTGAAAAATGGTCATAAGTAACCTCAAATGGTCACTAAATGAGCTGCTGTAAGTTGAGGACTACCTGTAATGAAAACATGGGAAGTGAGAGAGGCTGTAGGTTGTTGAACATTCCCATAATGTTATTGGAGGTGGTCAGAAATAAATACAAGAATATCATGTCACCCATAAGAATTTCTCTGAAATTCTTTGTTCCTTTGGGAGACAGATGCTTCTTGCCATCAAGTTCCTAAATTGGGTGAGAACAAGTACAGAAGAAAAAAGGGTCAAAAGTAAATGTGCTGGACCCACACGCTAGTCCAGGAGGAGTTCTTTTTGTCACTGGACACCAAGACACAGTATAGGCGGACTCTCAGTTATAAAAGAGTCCAGTTGTGTGAATGCTTAGAAGGGACTCGTCCTTTGAAGCAGAGAACCTCTTATTTGCACTGGTGGACCACAAGCCTGTGAAATTTTTAATTTTTAAGCCTGTGAAGTTTTTAAAAGGAGACTGGACAGCCATTTGCCTGAAATGGTATAGGGTTTCCTGCCTGAGCAGGGGGTTAGACTAGATGACCTCCAAGGTCCCTTCCAACTTACTTATTATTATTATTATTATTATTATTATTATTATTATTATTATTATTATTATTATTATTATTATTATTATTATTATTTATTCATGAGGCAGGCACAAAGGTTTCTTATGTCGTGATGGCATGCTTTTGCCAGACTGACTCATTTGACATAACTACCCCCACCCCTATGTGGATGTCGCTGCTCTGGACCCCCATTTGGACCTTTGCCAAGATTTATCATGTAGGTATCACTGATGATGCAACAAGAAGAGGCCCGTTTACCAAAACCAATTCCAATGATGGGGATTATGAAAGAATATAGCGAAGAGGGATATGGGTTAGAGCTCTTTCACACTGAGTCAGTATCACCTGTAGCTTTGCGAGCTTTCAGGGCAGAATTTTTCCAGTCCTACCTGACAATGCCATGGATTGAATTTGAGATCTGCAAGGTTTCCATGATTGTTTTCAGTTTTGCCCTAGAACTTGGAAGCCAATTAGTGAAATTTCATGATCTATAAGCTTCTTGAAAATAGTGCAGTAATTACTAGGATGTATTAATCAAGACCATATTTTGCCTGATTAACTTTTTCTCATTTATAGAACTGATAAGTTCTATACAGATTATGGAAACATGGTAAGCATAATAAAACTTGATTTTAGCAGTGCATTTGATTAAAGAAAGCCCTTCATGATACTCTAATCAATATACCAGTTAAATATGGACTAGATGGCATGACAATTATGTAGCTGTGGTACTTTTTTTTTGATGCCTTAAAGCCACTGTTGACTCCCAGTGACTGCCTGGACTGGTCCCTTCAGTTTTCTTGGTAAGGTTTTTCAGAAGTGATTCCTAGAGCTAAGAGGGATTGAGTGACCCAAGGTCACCCAGCTGGCTTTGTGCCTAAGGCAGAACTAGAACATCTCTAGCCCCAGTGCCTTAACCACTACACCAAACTTGTTCTATGTAAATACATAGTACTTGCAAAATCATAGCAAGTTTAAAAACATACACAAATTGTTAATTGTTAAAAATCAATGATTCCTCATCAAACTGGAAAGAGGTATTTAGATGGGTGACATAAGGATCAGGTCTGGGTTCTCTAATCTTCAATATTTTTATTAATAACATAGAGATTATAAAATGCTCATTGTCTCTCGCAGATGGCACAAAATTAAATGGGATAGCCAATGCTGTAGAACTGCGGCTCCCAATCGTTTGGGCACCAGGGACTGGTTCCTTGGAAAGAGGTTTTTCCGTGGAACAGAGGGGGTGCGGTTTCATGTGCTGCCTGCATTCCGCAGGTGGGGTTTTGCTTGTTAGCACAGCCCTGTTTCTGGCATGCCACGGACCAGTGCCGGTCCACGGACCAGGGATTGGGGACTCCTGCTGTAGAAGGCAGAAATAAAATGTGAAACAATATTAAAAAGTTAGAGAAATGGGCTGAAACTTGAAGAATGATTACTTAACACAGATCTCTTAAGGAACAAAGGTTAAGTGTGCATGTTATAGGATGAGTGATACTTAATTCATAGTATTTGTGAAAAAAATATGGACACTGAGAGCTTATGCACCGGAGTCAAATTCCTTGTATGTCCAATTACACTTGGCCAATAAAGTATTCTGTTCTGTTCTGCTCTGCTCTGCTCTGCTCTATTCTGATCATAGTTGATTGCAAACCAAATGCAAACCAGTAGTGTGATACAACTGCAAAAAAGGCAAATGCAGTTTTAGGTTGCATCAAGAGAAACCTTAAATTATCTCTGAACTGTAATTTCTGAAGAATAAACAGTAGAGCTGAGTTGCTTGCCATCTTGTTCTGGTGATCGGTTTCTTGAAGGCATCTGGCTGGCCACTGCAAGCAGCGAAATGTTAACTAGATCATCTTTCTGTGGGGCTACGAGGAAATGATACTCAGCACTTCTGAAGTACAACAGCAGGGAAGAAGATGGACTAGACACTAGAGCAATGTTTCTCATCCTTAGCAACTTTACGATGTGTGGACTTTAACTCCCAGAATTCCTCAACCACATCTGGCTGTGGAAGCTATGCTAACTGAGGAATTCTGGGAGTTGAAGTCCACACATCTTAAAAGTTGCTAAGAATGAGGAACACCGGACTAGAGTAACGTCTAGAATTTGATCCAGTGGACCTCTTTCTCTGCTGCAACATTTCCCCCCTAAAGACAGCATTTTGCCATTTTATTTTGAAATCTGAACTGAAAAGCATTCCTTTTCAATTTGTGGCTCTCCAGGGGCTTGTGAAAACTACAATTCTCAGCTGCTCCAGATTCAAGATTTCTGGGAGGCAACTGGTGGCTTGCAGGCTCTCTCTGTGTGCCTTAGAAAAATGCCATTAATGTACCTAGGAGTTTCCCTCCCACGGGATTCCTTTTTAATCCATAATGCTGCCCTGGTTTGATGCCTTCCTTTTATGGACAGCATTCCATACCTATGATCTTTTTTTAAAAAAAAGTTCTTTTTTTCCAGTTCTGCTATAATTAGATGATAAATCTAACCCGAGTGTCTCAGTTTATGATGTCACAACAGATTCCTCTGGAGTGACGGATGGGTGTTCAAGACTGGAAAAAGGTTTTGCTTTGGGATTTCTACAGCATTTTTTCAGGCATCAGAGCACTCGGGTGAGGTGGGGGAATTTGGATGTCTGAAAGAAAAAAAATCCCTCTGTTTTGCTGGAAAGCAGGGAACTGTTCACTAGAATGAACATTTGTTTCTGTAGAGCCTCTCAGAAAATAGAAGCAAGGATCCATAAGGTAGGCCCTACTGGATCCCTCAGTATGTGCTGTCCAGAAGACAGTTATAAAGGCAAATATAAAAACTACTTAAAATACTCAAAACATAGTGAGTCCATTAAGTTACACATTTAGTAGCCAGTAGTAAATGAACTTTCCTTCATAAATTTGCTGTGCCATGCTGCGACTTTTGTTTGTGGGGACAACAGTTTGATACCCCTCTACTCTAGAAGGTGGTGTTAGGAACCTGGCATGCATAATATGGGTAATACAATGGTAGGTTGGTACTCAACTGCTTTGAAACTCATCAAATTTGGTACTCAACATATTTGGAGGTGAAAGTTTGGTCCCACTACTCATGGTTGGTTTTGTACTCAATGCACAAGCTAGAACTTGTTGGTGTTGGCTGTCGTGTGACTCACTACATTATTCCTTATAAGAAAAATTTGTTTGGTACTCATCATCTATGGAGATTCTCAGTCATCCAGGTCACGGTTGTTCCAAAGGTGCTTTTTCAGAAGGCAACTTTGTTTTTCTTTGAGTATATTTGGTACTCATCATTTTTAGTACTCATTGTGCCTCCTGGAACCAATTAACCCTGAGTACCAAGGTACCACTGTACTGTGTTTCTCAGAGTGTTTGACATCTCATGACATCTTGAGATGACATCTTAACATCTTACTGTTTACTTTAGCTCCATATTCAGCTAATATTTGACCTGGCATGAAAGTGAAAAGAGTTTTCAATGAGTATGATCCAAAAAGCAATCGCTGTATTGGGTGGGAATGCTCAAATTCCATTACAGAACACTTAATTCATTCTAAGATTGAAAAAGAAGAAGCACACGTATACATCCTAGTTTTTTTCAGAACTTTTCCAGAAGAAAAGGAAGATATTCTTGGTACAGACTAGGTCTGTATTGTACCATTCAGGCTGATATACCAATATAAGTAGTCCTCAACCTACAACCACAATTGGGACCAGAACTTCCATTGCTAAGCGTAGAGGTTAAGTGATCCATGCCCAATTTTATAACTTTTTTGCCACAATTTTAAGCAAATCACTGCAGCTGTTAAGAGATTCACATGGTTGTTAAGAAATTGGGTTTTCCCCATTACCTTTGCTTGTTAGAAGCCATCTGGGAAGATCCCAAATGGTGATCGTGTGACCATGGGATGCTGCAACTGTTGTAAATACATGCAATTTGCCAAGAGCCTGAATTTTGATCACCTAACTATGGGGATGCTGCAACAGTCGTAGCAATAGCAGTTAGACTTATATACCACTTCATAGTGCTTTACAGTACTGAGTGGTTTATAATGTCAGCATATTGCCCTCAACAATCTGGGTCCTCATTTTACTGACCTTGGAAGAATGGAAGGCTGAGTCAACCTCGAGCCTGTCAGGATCAAACTCCAGACTGTGGGTAGAGTTAGCCTGCAATACTGCATTCTAACCACGCTGCCACCACGGCTCTTAAGTGAAAAGACCAGTTATAAGTCACTATTTTCAGTGCCATTGTAACTTTGAATTGCTAAATGAATGATTGCAAGTCAAAGGCTACCTGTGTCTACGTGGCCTGCAATGTTTTTCCCATGCTCTTTTCTGTGAGTGACCATCCAATTATGACTGTATTATTTCTGACAGTAGCGCTTTGTCTCCAGTAAACCATTATGATGTTATTGTTATTGAACCTCCACACATTTAATACATTTTTAAAGACATCATAAAAAGGTAAGGGGTGGGGCACAGCTATTCTGCAGAGTTCATTTAGCATAATTGCATGGTTTCTTATGTGTAGACAATCTCAGTTGCTTTCATTAAGGTATTGCTATCATTATTTGAGGTTAGGTATGGTTGCTCCCCCCTCCACTATTTTAAATGCCCTCTAATGCCCCTCAGAGGTATTTCAGATGATGTTCATCATCATTAATCTAGGCAGTCATAATCCAAGCATACTTGACTACATACATCGTTATTTCTTTTTAGAATGTTCTGTAGAGTACAGGAATGGAGCGATAAATAAGGCAAAGGAATGAGAGTCATAAGATTTTAAAAAGAAAAAGAAACACAATCACCATCTTCATGCACCATACTTCTCCATGTTATCTTTCATTTTTTTATGAATTCATTTTCTTTATTACTGACTTGCCTTCAGAGGTGGTGGGTGCTCCAGCACTGGAAGTTTTTAAGAAAAGATGAGACAACCATTTGTCCAAAATGGTATAGGGTTTCCTGCCTTAGCAGGAGGGTTGGACTAGAAGATCTCCAAGGTCCCTTCCAAATCTATTATTCTATTATTTGACTTCTCTGACATTCCAAGACATAATCATCCATTTGGTATGGTCCAGGGGTAGGCAACCTTGGCTCTTTTATGACTCGTGGACTTCAACTCCTAGGGAAGACCACAAGTCATAAAAGAGCCAAGGTTGCCTACCCCTGGTATAGTCCTTACCAGTTTGGCCCCGAGATATGGACCTTTGCTGTCCATCGTGGCTTTGATCCATTCAGGTAGAATAGAGAAAGTGTATCTCGGCCACATGCAACCTTCTCCACTGAAAACAGGACCCAGAGCTTGGCCAATAGGCCATAAATGCAGCCAAAACCCAGTTTTACTGCACAGGCTCTTCTGTACAAACTAGCATTTCTCATATGGAAGCCAGCATATTGTTATTTATATACCACCAACTTGGAGGCGAAAGTTGTGAGACTCACTAAACCAATGAAAAGTCTAAAAAATTTTGCTATGCCACTTTTCTATTAGCTGGGGATATGGTGGGGGGAGGGTGTCAAGAAATCAAGATAGGAATTCAACTCTGCATTTGAAGCCTCACCTCTTTTTTTTATCTGTCATTTTGATTCTTTTATTTGTCCTCTCCATCTAGAAGAAGAAGAAGAAGAAGAAGAAGAAGAAGAAGAAGAAGAAGAAGAAGAAGAAGAAGAAGAAGAAGAAGAAGAAGAAGAAGAAGGAGAAGGAGAAGGAGAAGGAGAAGGAGAAGGAGAAGGAGAAGGAGAAGGAGAAGGAGAAGGAGAAGGAGAAGGAGAAGGAGAAGGAGAAGGAGAAGGAGAAGGAGAAGGAGGAGAAGGAGAAGGAGAAGGAGAAGGAGAAGGAGAAGGAGAAGGAGAAGAATTAGTTATTGTTGTTGTTGTTGGAAGTGACCTTGGAGGTCATCTAGTCCAACACCCTGCTCAGACAGGAAACCCTATACCATTTCAGACAAATGATTGTCCAGTCTCTTCTTAAAAACCTCCAGTGTTGGAGCATTCACAACTTCTGGAGGCAGGTTGTTCCACTGATTAATTGTTCTAACTGTTAGGAAATTTCTCCTTAGTTCTAGGTTGCTTCTCTCCTTGATTAGTATCCATCCATCGCTTCTTGTCCTGCCTTCAGGTGCTTTGGAGAATAGCTTGACTCCTTCTTCTTTGTGGAAACCCCTAGATATTGGAACACTGCTATCTTATCTCCCCTCATCCTTCTCTTCATTAAACTACACCAGGCATATCAAACTCATAATGTCACATGATGTTGCCGGCAATGGGATAGGCGCAGTTTGCTCGTGACCTGTGTGGCCCACAGGCCAGCAATTTGACACCCCTGAACTAGACATATCCAATTCCTGCAACTGTCCTTCATATGTTTTAGCCTCCAGTCCCCTAATCATCTTTTCTGCTCTTCTCTGCATTCTCTCTAGGCTTGTAACAGAGCCTGGAATTATGGTCACAAGTCATGCCAGTCATTAAACGGGTCATCACATGACCAACCTGAATTTACAATATTTTGTGGCAGTCATTAAGCAGGCACAGTGACCATTAAGTAAACACAATTATTGTTAAGTGAACACCAAAGTCGTTAAGTGAACCTACTGTCCACAAAGGATGTTTTTTGCCCAAAACCAGAAGTAAGCATTGGTTTCCAGCAAAAAAAGGTATAAATCATGGTCATGTGACTGCAGGATGCTGCAAATGGCTATAAATAGCAATAACAATAGCACTTAGACTTATATACTGCTCCATAGTGCTTTACAGCCCTCTCTGAGTGGTTTACACAGCCGGCATATCACCCCCAACAATCTAGGTCCTCATTTTACCGACCTTGGAAGGATGGAAGGCTGAGTCAACCTTGAGCCAGTCAGGGTCGAGCTCCTGGCAGTGGGCAGAGTCAGCCTGCAATACTGCATTCTAACCACTGTGCCACCAAATGCAAGCCGGTTGCCAAGCACCCAAAATGCAAACATGTGAATGTGGGATGTGGGGTGCCAGCAGCCATCACAACTTTGAATCCATGTCATGAGTACCTTTTTTTTGGAGTCCATCATAACTTGACATGGTCACTAAACAAGTAATTGTAAAGTGAGGACTATCTGTATATATATGTCCCTGGTTCAGAAGGCAATTTAATTTAAAATGGGAAACATCTAAGAAAACAATACCAGTTTATAAGCAATAATATGAATGTTTAAAGCAGGGATGAGGGGATCATCCAAGAGATTGATTATTATTATTCATAGACTGTTAATCAAAGTTGTATTTATTAACTTATTTGCATATAATAAATGTTTGATAAACAATCTATAACAAAACAGAACAGAATCTGAGTAGGAAGGGACCTTGGAGGTCTTCTAGTCCAACCCCCTGCTCAGGCAGGACACCCTATAACATTTCATGAAGTATTTCATGAAGTATGAGACCCTAAATTATTTCATACTATACTTCACGAAGGGAGATAATAAGATGTAGAGTTTGGAGATTTCTAATTTTAAAGCAATAGGTTAGTGAGGTATAGTGGTTGCCCTGCCTGGCAAATAATGCAGAATTCCAGATTCAAACCATCAAGAGACTTCCTGGGAAACCTCTTACCAGTTGCTTTGTTTCTTTAACCATTATCATAGGAATGCTTTTTTTGAGCTTGTTGGGAGAAAGGTAGAATATCTATTAAATAGCAAAGATAGCACGAGAGGGAGCAGGATTGTACAGCCTTGATGCCAATAGTTAACAGATCTGGTTTCTTTTGATTTCCACCCATCTGACATCTGTGATGATGTGATAAGAAGCAGCTGCTGATGCCAATCTCCCAGACTTGGAAAGTTCATATTTTTATCATCCAAATGCAGAAGCAAAGCAGTGGTTATCAGGTGCAAGTAAATAATGTTCGCTTGTAGCTAATCAGAACAAAGAACCTGCTTTTTAACACATTGTTTGTAATTGGGAACTGTAGTTGCAGGAGAAGACCTTCTGTTATGCAGAATAAAATGGAAGGCAACAGATTTCTGTATCATGAAAAGAAGACTACTTTTAAGTATGAAATTTTTAACTATCATATACAAGTCTGTGGGATTTTCTGCATCAGAGGTTAGGCGACTTGGGGGGAACTGTAAGGCTGGGGAGACTTTGTTTCTCCAAGCTCAAATCAGAAAACTATCTTGGATTAGCCTTGGATTTTTGCCATCCCAAGGCAACCAGTTTGGCCATACCCAACCAATTAAAGGTGACAGACTGCAGATTTTGTGCCAATGATAAGTCTGATCCATCTGGAGTTCTTTTCAGTAGGGCACTATTAATCCTAGTTGTCACAATCATTGGGGGGGGGGATCTTCATGACCTTCTGTAAATTCTTCTTTCAGGTTTACTTTTTTCCATTTCCATTTTCTTTTAACCAAAAGAGTCAGGTACTGAGAGGCAGATTAGACTAATATTGTAATGCACTATATTACAGCCATCTGAATTCTGGACAGAAGTCAAGCAGCCAGGTCTATGATTGGACCAAACAATGGGAAATACAAAGTATGAATGACAGATATCACTCCACACCAACCAGGAAGGAACTCTGAAGCACATCCCTCCCACTCTTTGTCTGGTTCCTACCAATGTGGCATGCTACTCAAAAGCACGTTCCTGCACTGAGATAGGTGTGCACTTTTATTTTAATTAAAATAAGCATTACCAAATACTATCTTTACATTACAGCTAATATATTTAGAATGATTGCAATGCACTCACTATTAATAAAGCGGTTCTCATATTTAGGATTATTGCAATGTATTTAATATTAATGAAACAAATTCTTTACCCTCTTTAACTCAAAAGCAATGCCCAAAACTTGGGTATCATCCCAGTATCTATACATACTTTGGCTACTACAGTGAAAACTGAGAAATTTACTTCACAGCAAGGAACCAAGTAAAATCTTGCCTATGTAAGTTGAAGTCCTGGTGATTTCTAACTCAGCCAGGAAGCTGAAAAGTCAAGAAGGTAGTCTGAAGTACCCCTATATGATTTAATAGCAGAAGGAAGGAAGGAAGGAAGGAAGGAAGGAAGGAAGGAAGGAAGGAAGGGAGGGAGGGAGGGAGGGAGGGAGGGAGGGAGGGAGGGAGGGAGGGAGGGAGGGAGGAAAATGCTTGTGGGGAAAAAATATACAATGCAGAAGAGAAGGGGAAGGAAACAAGGATCTTACCATAATGAATGTCTTCTCTTTATCTGGCAACCTGACCACCAACCAACCAAATGTCTATCGTGTTTTTATATATAGCATTATTCTGGAGTAAAAATATGCCCACTCCAAGTTTAGACAATAGATGCAAGATTAGAGAGGGTTGCAATTGGATCTCAGTGCCATTCCACACATATCCTGCTTGTTGGGAGTTTTGTTTTCCTCAAATTAACTCAGCATGTAAGTAGAACAGGAAAGCTGAGACCACAGGGAGAGAGTGAGGCTGAAAATCTTTTCCAGGTGCACCAATCCTTTTGGTATTTTTTAACCACCCGGATTTCCCAGAACAGAAGGATTATCACAGGACACTAAGATAAAATAACACAGGACACTAAGTGAAATTGGATTATTTTAAACTATGAATCCATACATTCCAGCAGGTAGATTGG